>NC_056725.1:942456526-942514026 GCF_019279795.1 Protopterus annectens | reverse complement strand
TCCCACTTTTCTGAGAGTTAGAAAAGTTCAGTTACAGGCTTGCTGTTCCTGAACTGTTTGAAAGTTTCTGTGAGGCCATTTTTGCTTGGGCTGAAGGAGGGTCTCTGTGTTCATCAGTGGCAGTGACTAACATTGAGCAGCTTCCCTGCCCCCATAGAGGTGGTTACTGACTTGAAACTGTAGTTTTATTTTCCCTTTTGGGTCTATTCCTGCTTCTTTCCAGCCCCTGCTATCAAGCACGCTTTAACGTGCTTTAGCGCGATTTAGCGGAGTTGCCACTAGAGCAGCATCGGGCAGCGCCGGTTAAACAAGGTTAAACTCTTTCTGGCTCCAGAAAGTCTGTTCTTCAATTTTTCCCTTAGAACTGCTCTGTTAGGAACCTAAACAGTTTACACCTACACTAAAAAGTGCAGCACTTGTTCCAAATAGCTTTTTCTTCTCAAAAGCTCAGCACTTGTCTTATAAGCATATCCCTTGTCTTATAAGCATTCTCTTTGCAGGTCAAGCACTCCTATATTATACAAATCTCTCTCTAGCAAAACCCCCAGGAGTGCCCGCTTCCTGCTAAGCCCACTACTTTTCTGTCTCATACCAACTCATAATTCTTTCTAGCATGTCGAAGGGTCAGATGCTGGCGTCCTCTCCTGCCCATTTGGTGAATCTGGGAATTCTGAGACAATGTTACAATTGCCTCATGTACACGGACAACCATCTCCTCCTCCCATGTAACACTAACACTTGTGAGAGATGCAGCTATTTAGCCAGACTGGAGGCTGAGCTCTCTCAACTCAGGACTGGCAAGACCAGGCAGGAGGAGAAGGCAACTACACACACCACAATACCAGTCTCACATAACTCAACCACACCACTGAATCAAACACATAAACACACTAAGACATACTCGGAGGCTCTGAGTAAAAGTTTACCTAAACAGCAGAGGCCTCCAAAGCAGACACCCAAGCAACTGCAAACTCAATACACCACACAAAACACACATAAACAACAAAATCAGTGTACAAAGCAGTCACTGCCCTTAAGGCCAAATACAACACCAAACATACTTGTCATAGGTGACTCCATAGTCAGACACACTGACGTCCCGCTCACCAGACTGAGTAAGGAGAAGGTCACAGTAAGCTGCCTGTCGGGCGCTAGAATCCGCCACATAACACAAGCACTCAGGTCTCTCAACAGCAGGTACAGGTACGACTCAGTCATTGTCCACGCTGGTGTCAACGACCTGAGACGTACCTCCTTGGACTACATGAAAAGAGACATTGAGGAGCTCTCTGATTATGTAGCCCAGGCAGGTATGACCCTGACCTTGAGCAGTATCCTACCTTCACCTAGAATGATGCCACAATACAGTGATAAGATGATCAGCTTTAATAATTGGCTTAAATTCTGGTGTCATTCAAAGGGGATCCAATGTCTGTCTGCCTCTGATGACATGCTGGACAAACCACGCTGCTTCGCAAGGGACGGCTTGCACCTGTCACCCCTAGGCTTCCGGATATTGGCAAAGGCTCTTGCCACCCCCATAGTGCCTTTTTAGGCAAGGCTCAAATTCTAAACCTACCACCCTAGAACACAAAAAGTAAAAAACTAAGGGTAATGCTGCTCAATGCCAGAAGTCTCAATCTCAAGATGCACGCACTCGAGGCCCTTCTCAGTATGGAGAACATCGATGTCTGTGCTGTGACAGAAACCTGGTTCAAGGCTCCTGAGAGCACCCCAGCACTAGCAGGTTTCACCTCATATCATGCGTTCCAGCCCCAAAATCCGGACAACACCAAGAAAGGAAGGGGTGTCCATATTCATAAAGGACACCCACACCTCAAGGTTGGTGGCAACGCACGATGCATCGGAGACCATCCAGGTGCAATTAACCATAGGCAAGACTGCTCTGCAATTTGTAGCATGTTACAGGCCACCCTCTCAAACTCAGGAACCTCACATGGCCTTCCTGAAAACAATGGAGGGGATAAATGTATCTCCAAACACCATCATACTAGGTGACTTCAACTACCCTAATATAGACTGGGAACACTACTCAAGCCCAAACACTCTAGCCCAAAGGTTCCTGGAGTTCATAAACTCAAATGCCATGGAACAACTAGTCACCATCCCCACAAGCAGAGAAAACATACTTGATCTCATCATCACGAACATGGGATCACAATGTTCAACACTGGAAGTATACCCCTCACTGGTGAGATCAGATCATAAACTAATCTCGCTGGAGGTCCTCATCCCGCCCCCACCTGAAACAAAAAAGACCACAGTGAAAAACTTCTCAAAAGCCGACTTCACACTTCTAAAAACTAGTGTGGTCTCCTTTAAGGCCCCTGAGCCAGTGGTAAACATTACTCAAACCGCTGAATCACTTACAAATGCCTTCTACCAGCACCTACAGGACTGCATGGATCAGGCAATCCCAAACAAAACTAAGACTCTTTGTACCAAAGGCAAGCGTCCAGTCTGGTGGACCCCAGCCATAAACAAGCTCTACAACAAAGGAGGAAGCTACTACAAAATAGAGCAAAATCCTTGAAAGGTAAGACACCTTTGATCATTATAAGTAAAAACTAAGAGCTCTCATAAAATCATCCAAGGCAAATTTTGAGAGAAAAATCGCCAAGGATTCAAAAGACAATCATAAGGCCTTCTTTAGCTATGTTAGAAACCTAGGAGGAATCTCCCAGATATGCTCAGAATTAGTTCAAAATGATGTGAAGATTACTGAACCTACACACATTGCCAACATACTGGCTGACAGGTTCAGTGCAAACTTCTCCCCTCCCCAAAGGAGAGATATCTATACCAGAGGATTGTAGCCCCCAAACATCTCCAACGCCCAGGTGAGAACTGCTCTCTCCAAAGCAAAAACACAGCATCCATGGGACGGATGGTGTCCCCGGCTGTGTGCTCCATGAACTCAATGAGGAATTAAACCCGCAGTTAGGACAGCTGTTTAATCTTAGCCTCACCTCAGGATACGCACCCAAGGAGTGGCGACGGCGACTGTGGTCCCACTTCACAAGGGCGGTGCCTCCACCGACCCTGGAAATTACCGTCCCATTAGCTTGACAAGCCTTATCTGCAAAGCCATGGAGAGGATCATAATGGAACTCATAAATAAAGACATAGGGAACTTGCAGACTTGGGATCCAACCCAGTTTGGCTTTGTCAAAGGCAGATCATGCCTTTTAAACTTGGTTGACTTTTTCGAGACAGTCACCAAGGCCATTGATGAGGGAAAGGCAGTCCATACAGCCTACCTTGACCTGGCAAAGGCCTTCGACACAATACCCCACTCAGGTATCATCAAAAAACTCATCAGCTTGAATGTAAACCCATACATCACAAGATGGGTTGCAAACTGGCTAAGTGACAGAACCAACAGGGTCAGAGTTGCTGGAGCCATGTCAGACTCAAAGGCTGTCACAAGTGGTGTCCCACAGGGCTCAGTCCTGGGTCCACTCTTGTTCGGCATCTACTTTTCTGAAGTACAAGCAAACACAGGAGGGTTATGGCTGACAAAGTTTGCAGATGACTGCAAACTGGGCGCCATAGTCGAAAACACATCTGACACAGATATCCTTCAGAAGGGCCTCACAGAAACAGATAACTGGTGCCAGAGCAATGGCCTAAAGTTAAATGCCAAGAAATGCATAGTCATGCCCTTCAGGAAAAACAAGGTTACCCCTAGCTACCATATAGGTGGCAATCCACTGAGCACAGAAGAAGTCATCAGGGATCTGGGGACCCAGGTTGACAGTAGCCTTTCGTTTGACACTCATGTTGCTAAAGTAGTTAGGAAAACCTTCTACATTGCCCACCTGATCATGAAGGGATTCACATCTAGATCAAGGGAGGTCATCGCCCCCCGTACTCATCACTCATTAGACCTATGATTGAGTACAATGCCCCATTCGGAATGTATCTGACCAGACACCTGCAGCAGCTGGAAAGGCCCCAAAAGTTCCTCACCAAAAGTATAAAGGGTCTCAAAAATATGTCTTATGCTGCCCGACTGAAAGAACTCCAGCTCTATTCAGTCTCATACCGCTTGCTCAGAGGTGACCTGTGCCTGACATATAAGGCCATGTCAAACCCTGATTTGATGAATATGCTTCACCTCAAAAATCTAGATCCCTCAGAACCACAAGGGCGGGAGACTTAAACCTTGACACGGTTATTAATAGAACATGCTGGAGGGACAGATTCATCACCCAGAGACTCCCTATGCTGTGGAACAAAATCCCGGTACATGTGAGGCAGAGCACCTCGTTGGCCTTGTTCAAGAGGAATCTTGACCAATGGATGGGGGATCGCAGATATACCCCAGGGATTACTTCAGTGTCACTGCTTGACAGAGGCACAGCAAAATAATAGGCATAGTTTTATTCAAACTAAAGGGGTGGCGAAAGCCAAATAACTATGGGCTAGGCTTATAAATGCCCTTGGGCAGATAGCCTAGTATGAACCTATGAACCTATATATATATATATATATATATATATATATATATATATATATATATATATAGGTCTACTTCAAATGATCGAAATTTCAGAACGTCGAACCTCTGAGGACTGAAGTTCTGAAATATCAAACCTAACAACAAAAAAATCTAAAACGTAAAAACTTCTTATTTCACATTTTTAAACCCCTGCTACTTAAATATACCAACTCCGAGATCGCACTACAGTGAAGAGAATGGTAAAGTTCCCATTCCGCACTCTATGGCAATCTCCATTCACAAGATTCGATATGTCAAAACATCGATCATGTGGTCTTCACAGATCAGTGATTCGATGTTCTGACATTTCAAACCTTTGAAGGGGACCCATATATATGTCTGATATTTCTTTGTGCACTACATGTTACTTCCTTTTACTTTGGAAATGCATATGTTAGTTTCTGGACAGGTGTTTGTGTAATTTAAACTGGTAGTTCACCATCTGTTAAGCGAACTACTAAAAACTGTTAAACTTCAGCTGCCTTGTTTCCCTACTTGTTTTTGATCATAGAATCATAGGAGGTTACTAGGCTAATGGCCCTGGGGCCCTTACAAGTCTAGCCAAGAGTTTATCCCCAAAAAAGAAACCTCATTTAGCACCTGTCACCCCTGTCAGTGAGGGACAAAGGGGGAACCCCTGGGACAAATTTATGGTTTCCCATCCATTCATCAAGATTGCATTTGAAGAGGGCCAGTGAGGTACTCTATTTGACATGTATGGGAAGTCTATTCTAGAGACATGGCAGCCTCTGCGAGACAAACCTGCCTCTCCAGCAGGTTTTGTTGATGTTGCATATGAGCAATCTGTATGATACTGAGTAAAGTGAAAGTGATTTAAGCCTGTCCACATAGGATAGGTGTTGGAGGCCATGGATTCTGTTTGTGAGGTATTTCTGTGGCCTTTCCAGTTGGTGCAGGTGTTTAGAGAGGTACATTCCAAACGGGGCATTATACTTAATCACAGGTCTAATAAGGTCTATATCACTTCGATGAAATGTCAGAAGTTCGAGCACAATATGTTCAAACTTCTAACCTCGAAGTGCAAAACCATCAAAGGCTTAGAATAGCGATTTTTTTACCAGGGAAAAAAATTGTTGGTCCATGAAACACACACACAACACAAGCACACCAAATAAACAGCAATCTACACACATACACTTAAAATCCTATATCTAACCCTACACTAAACTGTATATACACTGCTATCTATCCACTTACCTTAACCCTAACCCTAAGGTCCGTCACTATCACACACTCACCTGACCCGCACCCTAACCCTAACTCACCTATCCCACCTATCCCACCTAACCCTAATGTCTGTCACTATCGCACACCCACCTCACCCACGCCCTAACCCTAACTCACCTAACTCGTGCCCTAACCCTAACATCCGAACAATCGCACACTTACCTGAACCCAACCCATAACTTTCCACCACAGTGCTGCAAATAGCAAAACCACAGCAACGGCCCACCAAATTCTTTCCCTGGGAAAGAATTTGGTGTTCCGCAGCTTCGCAATAATCAGTTTTCGAACTTCACAGTTCGAACATATGGTGTTCGAACTGCTGAAGTTTTGACGAACTGATAGGAACTCGTCTAATAAGGGAGGAGTACAGAGAGGTAATAACCTCTTTTTTTTCTGGATACAATCCCTTTACTTATAAGATGAATCTGACCACAGCCACCACATGATGGTCGAATGTGAGATTGTTGTCAACCTGAGTACCCAGGTCTCTCATCACAGGTTGCGTGCTTACGGGGTTGCCATTGCTGTGGTAATCAGTAAGGGCCGTGTTTTTGCCGAATGATACGATAATACATTTTTTTGTTGATGTGTAGTTCCTCAGCTGGTTGTGATTTATACTTCACTGCAAATTGACTTTGTACTGCAATACTGAATAGAAACTTGCAGTTGTTAATGTTTAATGCTATTTCTGCTATTATGTGTTGATAAAGTTTTGCTATATAAATCCACTACAGTATTCTACCACTCTTACCTATCTTTTACTATTACTTTCTGCCTTTGGTGCCCTCCACTGTCATACCTGCCTTATGACTGCCTTTCTCTCTGCTCGCTCCTATTCCTCTTGAAGCTGCTGTCCTTACTCTTAGGAATACTTATCTCTCTCCTACAGAAACCTTCCACTCCTTCTTTATCTACTGTTTCCTTCATGGTCTTTCTGTATATTTTTCATCTTGACTACCATTGCCTCACATACTCAAACTCATCTCTGCATTCTCCTCCTCTTCTATTTCTAGGTCAAAAACTCTGTAAACAAAAATACAATACTGGCCCTCCAGAAACGTGGCCTTCAGCTCCTACTTGGTCACTTCAGTATTGCCTGTGACTTTTACCATCCACTATTGTATGTTTTATTGTATTATATTGTACCAACATATTACCTGTAATTTAACAGTTTCTGCACATCACTGAGCTGCACTCCCTGTCTTACCCCCTCCCCTTGGCTCATCTCTGACTCCTTATTCTCTATACCACACCTCTTCCTGTTACATCACAAAAATCAGCTTTTTCCATCAATAACAACCCCAACTGTTTTTCCCACTCTTATTTTAAACTCTTCCCTTCCACTCCCACTCCATATATTCTCTCCTCTCCCTTTACTCATCCTACTCCACTTCTATCCCCAATAACACTATTACATATAGGATCTCTTCTGCTCCTCCCTATCCTAATTCATACTTACTGTTCCCCATCTTTAAACGTTCCCTCCTTATCTCTAACTCACAAATATTTTCTCATCATGCTCCACATATTTCTTTTCACCTCTCTTATCTTCCTCCTTTCTTTGTCAACCTCTTACACCACACTTTCTTATCAAAAACCACCACCCACTCTCTCTAATTCTCACATTAACAGCACCACCCTCCACTTACATTTTATCTCTCCATCTCTCTATAATTTTTCACCCTCACATTTCTTCAAGATCTATACTTTTCCTAATATCTTGCTCCCTCTCTCGCCTCTACTCTGAAGCTAAAACCATCTACTATTGCTGACTTCTTCACACAGCTGATTACTTTCAGAGATATACTTATCCAGGGGGGTATCCATCCTAACCCAGGCCCTCATGTCATTAACCCTCACAACCACTTACCTCACACCTCAGCCCCCTACTACTCAAACCCCACTGCCTCTCCTTCTCCTAAAACATTAAGTATCTACAATACTATATTCAAAGCCTTGCAAATAAGATCACAGACGTAAACTCCTGGATAGCTAATACCTCCCCCCATAACCTAACCTTGTCAGAAACCTGATTAAAACCAAACATCATAAACACCAAAATCGTATTCTCCCAGTTACAACATCTTTTCCGCTGGCACAACTAAGAAAAGGGGTGGAGGCGTTGCCATCCTCTACTCTAATCAACTTGATCTCTCCACACTTTCCATTTCTATACCCAGCTTTTGCCCTGCTGAACTTCTTATTTTAAATTGGGGGAAAAACCTTGCATAGTTTATAAGAGGGGAACAAACATCAAAGAGCTATTACAGTTTGATTCTGGGTTAAAACAGTTTGGTAGATTAAAAGGATCTTTACCTTGTGGTCTGTGCAAATGGTGCAAGACCATTCGCACCGGGAATTCCTTTTGTATAAGGGGTATGAAATTCAACATTAACTTTAAGATTAACTGTGAAACCAAGTCAGTTATTTATGTAGCACTTTGTGTCTGTTGTCCGAGTTTTTATGTCGGTAAAACCGACAGAAAATTTAGAGAACGGATATACCAACATCACTATGCAATAAAAAATTCTAAAAATGAAAACGCCCTAGCTAAACATATAATAAAAAATCCGGGGCACAGTTTCCAATTCATGGGCATTGATAATATAATGCCATCTATTAGGGGCGGACCCACATCTCTGCTATTGGAAAATCGAGAACTGGAGTGGCAACTCAGATTAGATGCTTTCAACCCTCCGGGTTTGAACGAGGCTTGTAATATTGCCCCTGTTCTGAAATACAGAGCATATCTCAGACAGTAACATTTTTAATTTTTATTAACCTATATTAAGATTGAATCCCTATTAAGCATATAAAAATAAGTTGTTGTAGGGTTACCCAACTGATATCTGTATAGAAATAGGTTAATATATTTGTAAATAAATAAAATAAAAAATATATTTTTATATATTTTTATATATTTTTAAAATTAAATTATAGCTTTTTAATATAAACGAAATCCTCCATCTATATGCACCTTTGGTATCAAATTTATTCTAATTTTACTCTATCCATCCTATTTCTATTCTTTTTATGTCCTTAAAATAGGAGCCTTATGTATAAACTATTGAAAAGGTGTACTTTGTATTTTTTAGAATACACAGCCCCACTGTTGTAATTTGTATATGTACATATAAATAGATTTTATATTTACTTTTACACACATATATTTTCATGTGCCATTTAACGAATTTAAGTAAAGATATGGGCTGATGTACATACTTTTAGGTGTGGATAGTTGTTTACATTTTATGTATTTAAATTACATCGTTTTATGAAATGCATACATCTGTTACAATGTATTCAGTTTACGCCCTCAGGAAGTGATGTAACATTTGGTGTGCGTAGTTTATTTAAATGCTCAGTAAGTTTTGGCGCCTTACTGAGCAATTTGGATTACTCTGATGAAGCTTCCGTTTGCAGAGAAGCGAAAACGCTAACTTATTTTTCTCAATAAAACTGCGTTTAGGATTATTTCTGGTTTGCAAGACTGTTTTGGCTACCGACTTCTGTTTTTACATTGTTGGTGCTGCTTGTGATATTCGTTATTTTAAACTGTCATCTAAACTCACACAAAGACATTGCCATAGTTTCTACTTATATCCCCCCCCCCCCCGGGAACAATATTCCTTTCCTTGAGAACATACTCTCATGGATCTCTCAAAATGTAACCTATGAAACCATCATCCTTGGTGACAGAAACATTGACTGGACTAAACTTACAACTATAGCTACTTATCTTAATATCAACCTTCATGGTTTCCACCAACTCATAACCGTCCCTACTCACATCAAGTAAAACTCTACTACTGGCCCTACCCTAGACTGGATCCTCACCACAGATCCCAACATTTATAACAGCTCTGGGACACTTCCAAACTCTTTAAGTGATTATTTTCCTACCTATATTCAAAGATACTCCATGCAACCACCCAAAGACAACCTTAATAGAAACTGTTGTAAACTTACCAACTTCAGTCCAGATTCCTAGACATACTGAATTCACTAGCACCTACCAGAAAAATCAGAATAAAATCTAAGTTTGTGCCTTGGTTCACCAAATATACCAACACCATTATACCTGCACCATTATGCGCAAAAGAGATAGTGTCTGGAAAGCCTGGGTCAAAAACAAATCCCCTTCTCTACTTCAAAAGTACAAAGAGCTTAGAAAACTTTCAAAAACACTAGTTAACAATGATAAGAAGAATTTCTTCTACTCCCACCAATCAAACCTGCAGAATAATCCAACAAAATTCTGGACAACCATTAATAAAATTCTTTATCTTAGCAGCCCTACTACATCAAACCCCTACTTCCATAACACCGCAACTGAAACTGCAACTCTCCTAAACAATTACTTCATAGATACTATCCAAAAGCTATCTTATAATAACAACACTGCCTCATCTCCCAATAAAACATCTTCCAATAGCTTCTCATTTAAACCTGTTCCCACCACTAACATCAACTCTCTCTTGCACAAACTCAAACCTTGTTCCCCCTCTGCTAATAAACTACCCTCTTACTTTCTCAAAATTGCTGCAGAGTCTATTGCCTATCCTGTCTCTATACTCATAAATAGATCCATTAATGAAGCCTGTAGCCCTGATATATGGACATCCTTCTATGCAATCCCACTACATGAGGGTAGTAACTCTACTCAACCTTTTAACTTCAGGACCATTGCCATTCTGTCCCCATCTCTAAAATTCTTGAGAAATGCATGCACACCAAGTTACTCAAACATCTGCTAGACAAGAACCTGCTTCCCTGCACCCAACATGGTTTTAGGCTTCACCACAGTACTTCCACTGCATTACTCTCTTTCACCCATACAGTAGCCGAGACACGTGATAACATGTTTATTTCCTGCTTATTCCTCGATCATTGAAAGGCTTTGACACTGTTTCTCAGTCTAAACATCTAAATAAACTCTCAGACCTGAACCTCTCCAGCTCCTCATTTAGCTGGTTCTCCATCTACCTCTCCAATAGGCAACAATCTGTTTGTTGGCAAACTGTCCTCTCGCCCTTTCATCCAGTCAACACAGGAGTTCCTCAAGGATCAATACTGGGCCCCCTCCTATTCAATATCTTCACAAATAAACTACATTCTGCTTCCAAACTCACTACTTTGTTACAATAAGTTAATGATTCCACACTCATCTCTACCACCTATAGTATTCCAGACCTTTTAACACTCACTCAGAATTCCTTCACATCTGTAGAAACATTGCTCTGTGATAATTAGCTAGTACTAAATCTTCAAAAAACAAAACTTCTTCTATTCCTTCCTAAAACATTGGTACAACCCAAATCCTCCTTTGTCATCACCTCCCTGAAAAACACTATCATTAAAGCTCAATTTCATACTAAACTACTTGGCACCATAACTGACAATTAATACAAATTTGACCTACACATCCAAAATGCATTAAAAAAAAAACACCAGAAACTTTGTGTGACAAAGGGGCTACCACCAGCCCAGCTATCTGGAATTTTGTAAATTTGTAATTACATGTCATTGGTGAATATTGAAATGATTTGTGTAAGATGCTTGTGTTACAACTGTAGTAGAACTGTATATTATGTGTATATCAAACTGCTGGTCCAGAAGTGTGTGTTAAAAAGAGTTTGTAAAGTACTGAGCTTAAAAAATTAACTACAATGTACCCTAATGGAAAAGAACAGAAATGTACATACACTATCATAACTGTTTAAATGTATATATTTTAACAATGGAAACTGGAATACAGAAGGCTAACTTGCAAAACATAAAAGAAATAGCTGAAATTAAATTAATTTATGGCTGGGCCATAAAAAAGATATTAACTGTCAGTTTCAGTGCAGCAACGGACATAATGTCTGTGCTGAGTATTTTTCTGTATTGTCTTTGAAGTGTTTTACTGTTTTGTGACTTCCCGGATGTGCAAAGATCTGAGGCAAAGCCCTTGTGTATGTATTTTTACAGGTAGATGCTAAATACTGCTAGCTTTCAGCAGTGGAGGTTTACCTGGGATAAAGTCAGATGACAAGAAATTATGTCATTCTGTAAGCTATCCCAACAGTAATATTTGAGATACTAATTTAAGAAGTCTCTGAGAGACTGCATTCTGTATTTTGTCTTTGATCTGACAACAACAACTAGAGAAGGTCCAATCACCACATCTGCTTTCTGCTCTAATTAAGTAGGTGTACTAGACTACAGTATAAATCTTTTAGATATAGTCAGGAATATAGCAAAACTTAGCTTAGATATATTTCTTTATTTATTTGAGACTGTCCTGCAATGTTGTTTTAAATATTTCATTTGATTCTGAACTCTGATGTTACTGTAAATATATATTTAGTATTGCCTTGTTCTTTTATTATTTATTATTAAATACATTCAAACCTTTCATTGTCACCGATCTGTCTATAGATATTTAGTTTCTGTGAGAACATGCATATTTATTTGGTGATACTGTGGGCCACTCCTAATAGCCTTGCTCTTGGTCGAATTACCATTTGTATTGATAGTAACATTACACAGTAAGATTGGACACCTTTTGCTAAGGGCCTTAAAGTAGCTGATAAAGAGGTGTCTGGTGGCAGTAATAACTACCTTATAGTCTGGGCAGAAGGGGGCATAGCTAGTAAACCTGTGCCAGCCTTTCTCAGGTGTGTGTGTGTGTGTGTGTGTGTGTGTGTGTGTGTGTGTGTGTGTGTGTGTGTGTGTGTGTAAATCTAACCTCAAAGAGTGTGTGTGTCTGTCAGCTACTTGGGCAGGGATACGAAGCACTGGTTTTTCATAGAGCATGCTGGAGGTCTTGGCTTGGCCACTCAGCTGAGATCTCAACTCTAAAGCTGTGTCAGTGGGGAGTCTTTTTAAGGATCTGTAGAAAAAGGCAGAAACTAGTCCTGGGTTGACTGTGGTCTCTGTGTGCTCTTAAGGGAAATTACACTTGATGCAGAGAACTGCATCTGAAAATACTGTGTGTGTAACTTGTCATCCTCCCAATGTACGTCCCCCATTGGTGCCAGTGCAGAGGATTGAGGTTCCTTAATTACCCTGTTCCAGTGGTGGGGCATCACACTTGACCTACTTTATAGAAATCCAAAATTTCTCACACCTACCTCCAAAATTTCTTTGGCTCATTCACTCCTCTTACCCCATGTACTCTATGCTGCCCCTATCCCTGCTAACATTCATTCTATTATTTTGTCTAAACTTGAACAAACATACAACAAAATAGCCAGATTTGCCACAAATCATCCTTACAACTTTCACTACTGTATCACTTTTAAGAAGCTTCAATGGTCTGAATTCTCTCATCAGCTACTACTTCCTCAACTACAGATCACACATTCTGTTCTTTACAATCCTTCTTCCCGCCCTTCCCTCTCCAACCTTGTGTCTTACTACATCCCCCTCCGACATCTCTGCTCTATTGACAGACATCTTGTTGTGTTGACATCTATAAACCCAAAAAGAACATTGAAAATTCGCTTTAGAATTACTGTATAGCAAGTTTGGAACACACTTCCCATAACATAATAAATATCTCTCAGCAACACCAATTTAAAAGAGAGCTAAAACACTACCTCCTAAATATGTGGTCCTGTCCATGCCAAGCTCCCACTTGACATCTCTTTTGTCTCTACATCCCCTCTGTTTGTCTCACTCCAGTTCAAATCTGTTAGAATTTATTTCCTTCTGTTTCACTTACTCTCAGTCCTCATTTCTCTCCTTTACTATCTGACATGTAATACAGCATTTTTACTTTTCTGGTATCATACAGATCATCATCATCATCTTCTTCTTTCAGCTGTTCTCATTAGGGGTCGCCACAGCGGATCATCTGTTTCCATTTCTACCTGTCCTCTGCATCTTGCTCTGCCACACCAATCACCTGCATGCCCTCTCTCACCACATCCATAAACCTTACCTTAGGCCTTCCTCTTTTCCTGCTACTTGGTAGCTTCATCCTTAGCATCTTTTTCCCAATATACTCAGCATCCCTCCTCAGCACATGTCCAAACCAATGTAATCTTGCCTCTCTGGCTTTGTATCCAAACCTTCCAACCTGGGATGACCCTCTAATATACTTATTCCTAATCCTGTCCACCCTCATCACACCCAGTGCAAATCTTAACATCCAGCTCAAACTCCTGCCTTTTTGCCAATGCCACTGTCTCCAGCCCATATAACATAGCTGGTCTCACTACCCACTTGTAAACCTTCCCTTTCACTCTTACTGGTACTCGTCTATCACAAATCACTCCTGACACTCTTCTCCCTCCACTACATCCTGCTTGTACTCTCTTCTT
The DNA here is from genome assembly GCF_019279795.1 of Protopterus annectens. NCBI lineage: Eukaryota > Metazoa > Chordata > Ceratodontiformes > Protopteridae > Protopterus > Protopterus annectens. The sequence goes on along the minus strand of NC_056725.1, from coordinate 942,499,941 downwards.
CACCTCTCTTCCACACTCACTATTACTATGAACTATTGATCACAAGTATTTAAACTCATCCACATTCGCCACCTCTACTCCTTGCATCCTCACCATTCCTCTATCATTCCTCTCATTCACACACATATATTCTGTCTTAGTCCTGCTGGCCTTCATTCCTCTTCTCTCTAGAGCATATTTCCATCTTTCCAGGGTCTCCGCCACCTGTTCCCTACTCTCACTACAGATCACAATGTCATCTGCAAACATCATAGTCCACGGGGACTCCTGTCTGATCTCGTCTGTCAACCTGTCCATCACCATTGCAAATAAGAAAGGGCTCAGAGCTGATCCTTGATGTAATCCCACCTCCACCTTAAATGCATCTGTCACTCCCACTGCAGACCTCACCACTGTCACATTACCCTCGTACATATCCTGTACCACTCTTACATACTTCTCTGACACTCCCAACTTCCTCATACAATACCACAACTCCTCTCTAGGCACCCTGTCATATGCTTTCTCTAAGTCTACAAAAACACAATGCAACTCCTTCTGACCTTCTCTGTACTTCTCCATCAACACTCGCAGAGCAAACATTGCTCTGAAACCATTGAAACCATACTACTGATCACTAATCATCACATCCCTTCTTAACCTAGCTTCCACTACTCTTTCCCATAACTTCATGCTGTGACTAATCAGTTTAATCCCTCTGTAGTTACTACAGCTCTGCACATCACCCTTATTCTTAACAATCTGTACCAAAACACTTTTTCTCCATTCCTCAGGCATCCTCTCATTTTCCAACATTACATTAAACAATCTGGTTAAAAACTCCACTGCCATTTCACCTAAACACCTCCATGCTTCCACAGGCATGTCATCTGGGCCAACAGCCTTTCCATTCTTCATCCTCTTCATAGCTATCCTTACTTCCTCCTTGCTAATCCATTGTACTTCATGATTCACTATCATCACATCATCCAACCTTCTCTCCCTCTCATTCTCTTAATTCATCAAGCCCTCAAAGTACTCTTCCATCTCCTCAACACACTTTCCTCGCTTGTGAGTATGTTTCCCTCATTATCCTTTATCACCTTTACCTGCTGCACATCCTTCCTAGCTCAGTCCCTCTGTCTAGCCAATTGGTACATGTCCTTTTCTCCCTCCTTAGTGCCCAACCTTTCATACAACCCTTCATACACCTAATCCATAGCCTTTGCCACCTCTCTTTTTGCCATGCACCTCATCTCCTTATACTCCTGTCTACTTTCTTCATCTCTCTGACAATCCCACTTCTTCTTTGCTAACGTCTTTCTCTGTATACTCTCCTGTGCTTCCTCATTCCACCACCATGTCTCCTTTTCATCCTTCCACTGTCCAGATGTCATACCAAGCACCTTTCTAGCTGTCTCCCTTATTAGCTCTGCTGTAGTTACCTGTCTTAACTCATCCCTGAACTCCACCTCACAATTACCCTTTTTCAATTTCCACCATTTGACCCTTGGTTCCGCCCTCACACTCCTCCTCCTCTTCTTGATCACCAACATCATCCTACAAACCACCATCTTATGCTGCCTAACTACACTTTCCCCGGCCACCACTTTACAGTCTCCAATCTCCTTCAAACTGACCCTCCTACATAAGATATAATCCACCTGTGTGCATCTTCCTCCACTCTTGTATGTCACCCTATGCTCCTCCCTCTTGTTAAAATATGTATTCACCACAGCCATGTCCATCCTTTTCACAAAATCCACTACCATCTGACCTTCTGCATTCCTTTGTTTAACACCATACCTACCAATCACTTCCTCATCCCCTCTTTTCCCTTCACCAGCATGCCCATTGAAATCTTCTCCAATCACTACTCTCTCACCCTTGGGTACAGTCTTCACCACTTCATCCAACTCACTCCAAAATTTTTCTTTCTCATCCATCGCACACCCAACTTGTGGAGCATATGCACTAACAACATTCATCATTACACCATCAATTTCCAGCTTCATAAACATCACTCTATCTGACACTCTTTTCACCTCCAAAACACTCTTAGCATACTGTTCCTTCAGGATAACTCCTATGCCATTTCTCCTCCCATCCACACCATGATAAAAAATTTGAACCCACCACCGATACACCTAGCCTTACTCCCCTTCCATCTGGTCTCTTGCACACACAATATACCAACCTTCCTTCTGTCCATCATATTGGCTAGCTCTCTCCCTATACGAGTCATACTGCCAACATTCAAAGTTCCAACCCTCACTACCACAGTCATAGCATTTCTCCTCTCTTCCTGCCTTCAGCCATGCCTTCCGCCTCTTCTCCTCCTTCAGCCAATTGTAGCCCAATTTCCGCCAGCACCCTGTTGGCTAACAGTACTGGTGGTGGTTGTTGTTAACCCGGGCCTCAACCAATCTGGTATGTAAATATTTACTGGTGTCTGCATGAATTATTTGGCAAAGTTTTATGCCGGATGCCCTTCCTGATGCAACCCTCCCCATTTATCCGGGCTTGGGACCGGCACAATGAAATGGAGCCTTTAATTTCTAAATTATGCCTTCACTACTGTTATACCACTGTTATGTCTTTTTCTGGTGATACTTTTGTTATATAACTTATATTACCTTTTATTACATTATATACTATTGTAAAGGGAATTTTTCATGTAGCATTTAGGGTATTGTGCTTTTGCATGTATACTGGAATTTGTTTCCTCTGGTCTGGGAATTGTACTCTGTATCATTGTGTCTATTGTATTTGATTGTATGTTTGTATATTCATTGGAGCTTTTCTCCTCAGGTCTCCACTTAAAATGGGCCTTTGGCTCTGTTGGACCAACCCAGTTAACAAATGTCAAATAAATAAATAAATAAGTTATTGCTACTTCCTTCTTTAGCAAGTGAATGTTTTTCCATGTGTTGCTAACAATAACCATAGTTTAGCTACAATAACAGAGCTGCCCACATTAGTTATGAGTGCCAACCCTAACCCTAATCCTGCCCCTAACCCTAATGTGTATCCTACTTTAGAAAGTTCGTTCCATAAATCTATCACTGTTCAGACAGACTTGAGGTGAATATGTGGTAGGGAAATGGATAGTACACAGGAAAAGGAAATGTGTTTCCGATGTACTGAGTTTCGCTGTATAGTGTTGTTGATATAATGTGTTTTTTTTTTTTATCATTTCACATTTCAACCATTCAGTTATTTATATATATATATATATATATATATATATATATATATATATATATATGTTACTCAAAGCCAAATGGGCACTAGGTTGACATCTGATTGATCCTCACCATTTGATCGACAGCAGCAACCGATGGTCAACATATGCATGAGAATGACAATCCCTGGGTAGGTGAATTTTCCCTTTCCATGGGGACTGTGCAATCTTGGAGTTAGTATATAATTAGCAGGGGGTGTGGGGGCACAGCCTTCAACATGGGGGGGGGTCCAGGGGGCTTTCCCACCTGCAAAATCACTTCTTTTTGATTTAGCCTGTCCCAAGGTAATCCTTGGAACAAACCCAGTTTGTTTGACATTCTGTGTTTCAACATTTTGATAAATATGGGTGCATTACTCAATGTCAAAAGGGGACACACCTCCTGTTGATTTAGCCTGCTCCAGGGTAATCCTTGGAGCATGCCCAGTTCATATTGATGTTCCATGTTTCAATGTTTTTGCATCAACATTATGGGCATTCAACATGTTATACAATAAATCCATGTAAATATAATTTTAATGCCTTAAATGCAAAAATTGCTGCTTTATGTAACTATGTCACACCAACATTTGTGAAGTAAATGTCTTATTTAATCTTAACCTTGATTTTGCTTTCAACATGATGTGGTTGCTGGATTGTTATTCCTAAATGTTCACAAAACTTCTTTACCTAATTTGTCTAATTTCGTAAATCTCTGATATATGGCTTTGCTTTAGCGCTCTAATTGATTTGACGTTTGTTTTATATTTTACATGCAATCTCAGATTTTTTCGTATGCATACTTCACATGAAATCTGTGGATCAGGTTCTAGACTACATTGTTTCAATGTTTATGTCACCAAAATCACAAAGGCCTTGCTGAAGCATAACAGCATATGCTACATTTGTGCTGAAGTTTATGTAAAGAACAAATTGAACTGATCCAAGAGTGAATGTGATATTGCAATATTCCTGTTCTGTGGTGTTGTTATCTCCTGGTCGGATGCCGATAGTAAAGAAATAAAATAAAGTTAGTCATGCACCATAGAACAGAGTAGTGATTGCAACCTGCAGTGTAAATTAGTGGATATGTCACATGGAAAATCAGTCAGCCTAGGAAAACAAATTATAAATATAGTGTACTACAATTTAAAAAAGGTAAACAAGAGATAGCATTGTACATTGCAAAGACCTATCTCTGGCAAAGTGCACTTACTTTGTGTGGTACTTTTTCACAGTGGAATTTGAGGGGAAAAAAAAGATCTATATAGATAAATTACTGGTACAGCCAGCAAAAAATAAGATTGAAATCTAATATACAATTATATGACTTACATTGATCAAGTCTAAAGTAATAGCTAATTAATATACTAGGACAATATGAGCATGTAAACTAGGTAGACTTGAGCAGTTGCAGTATAAGACTGTAGACCCTCATATCTACAAAGGACATCCTTAATATATGTAAACATCACAAAACATTAAGCAAATAGGCTTCCCAAAGGGATAAACAATGACACTTATAAATGAACATTTATATTTCAATGCAAGGTACGTTTGCATGTAAAATATGTTATACAACATCATAGGTGTAGTTATGAAATTATGGATGTAGTATATATCTTTCTATGTATATATATATATATATATATATATATATATATATATATATATATATATATATATATATATATATATATATATATATATATATATATATATATATAGACATAGGTATGTATATGTATATATAATATATACATGTGTACACACACACACACACACGCACATATATATATATATATATATATATATATAGAGAGAGAGAGAGAGAGATAGATATATAGATAGATAGATAGACAGATAGATAGATAGATAGATAGATAGATAGATAGATAGATAGATAGATAAATAGATAGAGATATAGATATGTGTGTGTGCATAGATATAAATATCTGTGTATAACAAAAGTATGTTCTATAGAAATAATTGGTATTACACCCAGTATGTTGTGGCCCAGCAAAGCTATGCAAAAGACACATCTGGCACATAGACATTGTGCAAATTAGAGTTCATTATATGTTTTGTTTTAGTAGTTTGGATATTTGGATAATGAGGATCTACAGATCCGCTGTTTTTGCTTTTTTGGATCATAACGTGATCAAAACATGGACAGTTATAGCCACAAACTTAAAAGGAAAGAAAGGAGTTTTCAACACAAATGAGGAAAGTATGGAAGCTTTAGACACCACTGAAAGAAATGGAGCTGTTATGGAAAGAACACTGTACAGCAAAGTGTACTTAATGCTAAATATGAACAACGGCAGCCGAAAAACAAAAATAAAGAACTGTTATAAGGCACTTCATTTTATTTCATGCTGTATTCATATTTAGTAACCAGGGCAAAGCATCAAGTCCTCTGGACCATTTTCTGGTTCAACCTAAGGATGCAAGAAATTATAATACATAAAAACGAATGCAAAAACAGTCCAAGAAATAACAAACAATAGTCAATTTGCAATAATATCATTATCAGACAGAATATACAGAGTAATGAACTGCATAGGATGGGAGTTGACACATAGACTGCTATGTACAGTATATGCAGGTGATGAAGATGGAGGGAAGAAAAGTGGGGGGATGCATGGATGTTGTGGGAAGAAGAAAAGAGAGATGAGGGGGGAGGACTGGAGTGAGGGTAGGATAATCGGTTAGAGTTTGGTTGGGGTGTAAGACATGCAGAATGATTAGTGAATATATAAATGTTATGGAGAGACAGTGAGTGATGGGTGAGTTTATTTTGTTTTTGAACCATTTACACTATGCCTGTTTGAATAATTATTTAATTTTTTGGTGAACTTTAGGAAAGGAGGTAATACACTTTATATAAGTTGGTAAGGTAGACCAGAAGTTAGGAGTAAGTGTGGAGAAGTTATGCTCAGTAAAGTACTGTTTTGATTGCTGGGCATGTAAGGTAGATGCATGTGGTGGGATGATTGACTATATCTCTCACATACTGTATTTGTCTGTTAAAGAACTGAGTGATTTTCAGTGTATATAAGGCAATTGCTACATTGCCTCAGGATGCCCATGTCCAAAGAGCTGGATGAAGAGATAGCAGGAAAGTGCCCATCCATTGTTTCAGGTCCTAATGTGTACTTAGAAGGGATAGAAGCCCCTCCCTGACCCTCTTCAAATGTAGTCTAGATTAATGGATGGGTGACTGCAAATTCTCTCCTGGGGTGGCGTCCATGTCCCTCTTGGACAGAGAAAGTTATTAACTACCATAGATCCTTATCTCTGTGAACTTCACTCAGCTAACCACTGAAACTGGGGCAACTCTAGATAAATATGCCCAGACTTGCAAGGACTCTAGGGCTTTTAGCCTGGTAACCCTCTATGGCTCTATGAACCTATGAAACCTATGAAGGAGTGGAGGGTGTTTTCAATCAGATGAGGGAAGGGTGCTTACTTGGTGTAATCTGCAACTAACCTAACCAGCAATGCTGCTCAGCACCCAAACTAGATGCTGTCTGAACAGCAATGGTCCTTGGTGCTATAATAAGGTAAAGTAGATCTAAACAGTCCTTACTAAATGCATAAATGCTGCTCACCATGCAAACTAGTTGTCTTGTGAGTAAAATGAGTCTGAGGTAAAGTTAGGAGGTGTTTTTTATAGGGAAATTTCAACATCTGCTGATTCCATATATACAAGGCACCAGTAACCACTGCATGAAGAGCAGCTTTGTGCAAATCTGGGGCTTATATACAATCAGAAATAAAACATGTTTTATGCTAACTATGCCCTAAGACCAATCAAGTAAGGGCACAATGAGCTTTCCACCAGCAATTCCCAGCTCAGATTGGTGAAATAAGCCTTCTTATGCTACAAGAGTACAGACTCTGACACTCTCAATGTATTGGTTTGGAGCCCAAGTGTTAAGGAACCACAAACAGATGCCAAATACTACCTTAGTAACACTAGATACAATGTATTTCAGTGCAGAACAGCAGCCCCTACAGCAGTCTGAATGCAACTTTAAACTTTAAAGAAGTGCAAAAAATAATAAATAGCACAGTAAACTTTCACAGTATAGTGAAAATAAGCAATGCAAGTGCAAGAATGATACTTAATTTCATTTGTCTTGCCAAGGATGGCTTCAGATGTCATCACCAAGTGATGAGCAGCACTTGATAAATGAGACATGACTCGTGCAAATGTGAGACTTATTTATGATCAGAAAAAAGCCAGGTTTATATTAAGTATGCCCTAAAGCCAATCAAGTAAGCACTCAATGAGCTTTCCTCTAGCAATTCCCAGCTCAAATAGATGAAATCAGCCCTTTCCTGCCACAAGAGTGTAGACTTTGACCTTCTTAATGTAAAATAACTGGTTTGAAGCCCAGGTGTTAAGGAACCACAAACAGATGCCTAATACTAACTAAAAAAAAATATTTCAGTGCAGAACGGCAGCCCTTACAGCAGTTTGAAAATCTAACTTTAAACTTTAAAGAAGTGTAAATAGTGTAAAATTTATAAAGGCACTAAAAGCAAGATACACTGATTAATAAGCCAACAAAACAACTACATGCAGAAATCACTAATGTGTTTCCCCAATCTATACAGACTAGGCTACCACCCACTGCCACTAGATTGACAATCCTCTGTCCTAGTGATGCAAAACACAGAAAAGAGCTTGCTAGAGAGTAAAAATACACTACTTTATCTAACAACTATCTAGATAATGAATTCTGAGAAAGTAAATCACTAGGACAGACAATCAGAAGCAAAGGGGAAATAATTAATTCAAAATATCAACAGCAGTCTAGAAAGGAAGGAATTTATAAAGCTCATTTTACAGCAAGGGTGGCCAGCTTACAAATCACCATTTAAAAAGCAGATGAAAGAATGGGAGGGTGGATGGAAAAAAATAACCAGCAGATAGTCACGAACAATGCTTATGGTTTTTGATGGCTTTGAGTCTTATTAGAAAAGACTCTTCATCAATTTTCATTATCTCACAATTCTGTCAGCTAGCCAAACTGGAGCAATTTTATAATTTATTTATTTTATTTTATTTTACATTTGTTTACTGGGAAAGTCCAAATGGGTGTAAGCCTATTTTCAGTGGAGGCCCAGTGAGGAAAGCTCCAAAACATATGCAATAAACAAAAATTTTGCATGAGAACATCAATACAAAGACATGTTGGTCTATCAGTAATTAAAAATCTTATAGTAATAGATTAAGGAGAAACAATAAATAAAGGTTTACATGAAAAACTATATTACAAAGACATGGTCTGTAAGTAATTACAAATTATTAAAAGAATAGTTTAAGGAGAACAGTTAAATGTTTAAGCAATAACCGATGACATGGTGTGGTATATTGAAGATTTACCCATGGTTGGTGTGGTTTAATCACAAGGGTGAAGCCCGAGTGATTAAACAAAGGCAACTGTGGGCAAATCTTCAATAAACCACAACCACGACATTGGTTATTGCTATTATACAGTGACATTATTTAAGAAAAAAAATACTTACTTTCTTTAAATAATGTCTTTGTATAATGGCAGATTGCTGTTCTTCTGCCGGTTGTGGTATAATGAGTCTGCATTTTGATGCACTGCGCATCCGTATGGGACTTGTGTTTTCATGCATACCCAGTACATCAAGACTTTGAAACGGAAGCAACAGAGAAAAGAAAGTCTTTGTTGCTCCGTTTTCTCTTTCTTTTTTTTTTTTATTGTAAAAAAAAAAAAAAAAAAAAGTTTTGGGGCAGTTTATACCAATGGAAGAAAGTCTGGGCGACTGGACCTTTTTCCATTGGTATATTGTGGGATTTACAACGAGCACACTGGCTGGGCTGGCCAATTAGCATGCACGTTTTAGAATATTAATAGAGAGGAATTGTATAATTTTCAGTAAACTTGCATAGTAGCAGGTATGGTGTTTAACAGTTTGGGAAAATATGAAAAGAGATAATAGTTATTTGTCAGGTTTATAGTGCCATTGGATAGGAGTGGAAAAAGTGGATAGTTATAAGTAGAGGTAAGCAGAAGCAGTAGCAGGGGAAGTTTCAAAGTACAGCAAGAGTCAGTTTGATGTTTAGCAATAGTAGGAAATTAAGGGTACGGAACTTATAGACTAGAAGAATGTTAGGTCTATAGGGACTGCTTTATTAGAAGGGATAAAGTAATGAAATGATGGTAATAATTGAATTGGTAGGCTAGAACTTGGAGTGAAGGTAATCAGAAAGACATTGATTTCAGAGATGTCAGACTTTCGAGGGTGTTAAAGTAATAGAAAGGCAGTGTAAAAAATTGTGAATACTGGAATTGCAGGGAGGGCTATGTTTTATCCTGGAGAATTACATACACATAGCCATTTGTTTGTCAGATGGTCTTTGAGCATTTTTAAAGTAGGTAATTTTAGTTAAAGTTCTGAGTAGTTCTAGAGGTAGGGAGTTCCAGATTTTGCCTACATAACTAGAGTAGAGTGCATCACCTGAGGAGTTAGTAGATTGTGTGACTTTTGTTAAGGATTTGATGGTGGAGCATACTATTCTAGGCTTGGAATAAGGTTTTAGTAGGTTTTGGAGAATAGATGTTTTGCCAGGTTGGTTAAGTAATTTGCGTGCCATTGTTAACTGGTTGTAGTGAAGAAAATTTGGAAATTCTAGCTAAGATAACTTTTTAGTACTAGACAATAAAGTGTTTTATAAGGGAGTCAGTGGCAAATTTAGCTTTTTTATTATAGCAAGTTTCCAGTTTACCTAAGTCAGATTTTCTAAGGTTAGTGAGTATGGGAGAGGCGTAAAGGAGTGTAGAGAGTAGGTGAGTTCTAGCAAGGGCTACTTTGGTATTGTTGGTTAGGAAATGTTTGTTTTTATATAGAGTACCCAATTTTTTGTCTGATTTCTTAACAGTTTGAGATATGTGCTGGTCAAATTTCATGTTGTGATCAATGATCATACCTAGGTGTTTAGTTTGTGTAATGGGCTCAATTGTTGTATTATTTGTGATGATAATGGAAAAGTTAGGTGGGGGTCATTGGCCTTAGTAGGTTGGAAGATTATTAGTTTGGTTTTATTAGGGATGAGTATAAGTTTTGCATTGGTAAGCCATGCTTCCACAGATGAGAATTACTTTTATGCTTTCTCTTGCAGTTTATGAAGGGTATGGGCTTCACATATTTATGTGGAGTCGTCTGCATATTGGACTATAGTAGCTGGAGACGTTGCTGAATTGAAGTTGTTGGTGAAGATATTAAAAAGAAGGGGCAAGGAATGGAGCCTTGGGGCACCCCTAATGTGACTGGCAATAGTGATGGGCTGTCTTGTGACCATTTTACTGCTTGGTGTCTATCAGATAGGTAGCTTTGGAACCAAGTGAGGGCAGATGATCTGAGATTTAGGTTGGAGAGGATTGTTAAAAATGTTGTATGAGAGACCGTATCTAAGGCCTTGGACATGTCGAGAAAGACTGCGAAGGAAGAATAACATTGCAATATTTGCAAGTAACCAAAGTAATCAAATACATCACTGTCTTGCATTTAGGTCCCTTAAGTGTTTGGAACTCCCTAATGTACTAGTTTCACTCACCTTAGGATTGCCAGCAATATCTTATATACCCCAGACAGATGTCCTGCAACCAGACAAATACCTCACTCATCCAACACAAACTTCACTCAGAGATGTAAAAATCATAATGGTGACTGTTTATCAACTATATATGTTGCTAAACAGAAAAACTCAGACCCAGCATGTATGAGAATTATCTCATCCCATCCTCAATTTAAAATATGGTCTCAGCCATATGGGTTTCAAAGTTTTGAAACTTCGATAAAACAAGGTAGACCCATTTTAAATAACTACTTGGTACTCATCTAAGTTCTATAATGTACTAGTTATTGGGTGTTGAAATGAGGCTATCAACATCTAGTAAAAAATAGCACCCAAGAAGCACACAGGAAATGTTACATATATTGCCAGTATAATGAGACCAGAGTATGGGTTCCTATTAGAACCACGAAAGCTTGAAATTTCGAATGGCATATGGTCGACATCATATGATCGAAATTTCAAGCATTCGAAGGTTAAACGTAATGGCGCCGTTTGGTGCAGAATGGGAGAATTTCCTTTTTCTGCACTGAAGTGCAATCTTGGAGTTGGTATATTTAAGTAGGGGAGTGTGGGGGGTGTAGGGGGGCTTGCCCCCTGCCTGTACCGTTAAAGTAAGTTTTTTTTTGTTTGTTTTTGTTTTATTATATATTCAAACTTTTAAACTTCGATCATATGTTGTTGAACATATGGGATTCAAAGTTTAGAAAGTTTGAATATATAATATAGACCCCCAGAGTATACAGCACAGACCACAAATAACATGCCCTGTCTTCCATGAATCTGAAACTTTTATTTACAAAAAAAAAGAAAGAAAAACAGTGATACCATGTACATATAATGTTAACTGACATATCCACTATACAGTTTTGCTTGAAATGTTCCCTTAAAAGAATAATAAGCACAGTTGGTGACAATATATTTATTTATTATTTGTGTATTGTTTGTTAACAATGTGGATGTGCTTGTGCAAGACCTTTTTCATTGACTACCTTGGTCATACAACAATCATGTCAAAATATACATATGTCAAGAGTAACAGATGATTAGAGATATTGTTATATATTAACATAATTAATGAATTGACAGTCATTGTAAAGACGTGTATGTTTGCAGGGTATAGAGACTCAGCATAGGTATTCACATTTTTCAAACATTGGTCAAATTAAATCTTAATCCTGAGATTAAACAGTTTGCAAATAATAGACTATACTATACAATATCCTTAAAGCAAGCACTTGTATATTCTTGAGTAAGGAAGTATTTCAACTTTTTCTTGAAGACTGAGATTGTCTAATGATTATTATCATCAGGTAGGCTGCACCATGAAACAGATGCCATCTTAGTGAAGGATTATTTATACATAGAGAGAAATGAGAACTGCTCAATTTGAGGCTAGCACTGCTTCAAAGAGAGAGTGTATGATCATTGTTGTACTGCTGATTTTATTTTGCAAGTTGTGGGCCGTATTTGCTGTTAAAAAATGTAAAGTGAAGTGTGTTGAGCAGTTAGATGACACTAATTGTGAGGGTAGCCATGTTCCCCTTTGTACAGTATTGCAATGCTGTTTAATAGAACTAGAAGTGTGGATAAATCTGACCATCTCGTTTTCAGTTGCTTGTAATAAGACAGCATTTTGCTCAGAAAAAGTGGTTATAATAGGTTACTATTTTCAGTTACTTATGGTTATAACAGGTTACTATTCTCAGTTACTTATGGTTATAACAGGTTACTATTCTCAGTTACTTATGGTTATAACACGTTACTATTCTCAGTTACTTATGGTTATAACAGGTTACTATTCTCAGTTACTTATGGTTATAACAGGTTACTATTCTCAGTTACTTATGGTTATAACAGGTTACTATTCTCAGTTACTTATGGTTATAACAGGTTACTATTCTCAGTTACTTATGGTTATAACAGGTTACTATTCTCAGTTACTTATGGTTATAACAGGTTACTATTCTCAGTTACTTATGGTTATAACAGGTTACTATTCTCAGTTACTTATGTAAAGTACAAAATGAGAGTGAAGGGATCAGAGGTGGAGTTTTATTCATCTTCATTAAAACCAAACACACTTCGAGACTGGTCAAACAGCATAACTCTCTTAAACTGCTCCATATCCAATTAACTATTGGGAAAGTACCATACCACATCATTGCTAGCTATAGCTCCCCCACTGTGAACCAGGAGAAGCACACCACAGACATTGTTTTACTAGAAGTACTTGCCATGCAGCCCAACACCTTAGTCATGGGAGATTTCAACTATCCTTCCATAGACTGGGGGACATACATGAGCAAAAACATGCTCACCCAGAGGTTTCTGGACTTGTTAACTCAAATACTCTTCAACAGATAGTCTGCACCCCCCTCACTATGTGCTCTAACGTTCTGGACATAGTACTTACCAACATGGGGGGGGGGTTACTGTACTTCCCCATGCATGATGCCCTCCCTGGTTAGATCAGACCACAAATCAGTCTTGTTTGAAGTAACTACTGCAACTGACACCCTCACCTGAACAAACATTACAAAAAAACTTTACCAAAGCTAACTACAGCCTACTAAATGATGGTATAAAAAGCTTCATACCACCCACAATCACAGACATCAATGATCGCTGTGCAGAAGTCTATGCAAATGCCCTGTGCAAACACCTAAGTGACTGCATAAACTCTGCTGTACCTGACCGTATCAAAACCAGGTCTTCCCGTAAAAACAAGACACGGTGGTAGACTTCAAGTATAAAAAGATTATATAACAAGAGGAAGAAAGTGTTATCCAAAAACAAGAAGGATAGCACTCTGCAGAGGAAGAGTTCCCTCCTAAGCCTAAACAGGAAAATCAGAAATCTTTTAGTTTTCGAAAGCAAATTATGAAACTAAAATCGCATCCCTAGGATAATCATAAAGCATCATTTAATTACATCAGAAGTCTAAAAGAGAAGGCCCTGCTATGTGCCAAACTGGTTGTAGATGGGATCACTCATACTACACCAGAAGATATCGCCGACCTGCTAGCTGACAGATTCAGCACAAACTCCACCCCCTATCCCCACCTACCATATCCCACAACATACCTGACACCAGCCCTCTGCCTAGTATCTCTAGAGAACAGGTCATCTCTGCACTCACCAAGGCCAAAAACATGGCCTCAATGGGATCAGATAATATCCTAAGTTGTTTACTAAACAATCTAAAACAAGACCTAGCAGGCCCTCTTGGTGTTCTCTTTATTCATAGCTTCAGAACTAGCTATGTTCCTGCAGAATGGAGAACAGCAACTGTAATCTCCCTGCACAAAGAGGAACCATCAACTGACACTGGGAACTACAGACCCATATGTCTAACCAGCCTTATCTGCAAGGACATGGAAAGAATTATCATGGACCTTATCAACAAGGACATAAGTGACCTCCAGATGCTGGATCCAACCCAGTTTGGCTTCCTTAAGGGTAGATCATGATTATTAAGAATCTACTCCAACCCTATCGCACCACCAGACTACTAACATACAACAACAAAAATCACTTGCAGATCACTAAAGCCAATACCTCTGCTGGTGAAGCACTATTCTCTTGCACCATAGCCAAATTATGGAACTCTCTCCCACCCACAATTACCTCCATACCATCATGCACCCACTTCAAAACTTTACTAAAAGCGCACCTAAAAACATGCTGGCTATGCCCTTGCAACTCCCACTCTTAATATCACCCACCACATCCAACCACTATCTTTCTTTCCACTCCACTAACTACCTTGATTATACCAAGCTCAGATGCTCATAAGCCAGTACTTATTATACAGCAGGAACTTCTTATTGTAACATTTGTTAATGTCTGTTGTGTACTTCACAGATAAAGATTCTAGTTGTCTACTGATGTACTATGTTCTTCATCTGTACATATGTTGTAAGTAATTGCTATGTTAAATTGTTAATCGCTATGTAATCCAATGTAACTAATGTCTGTTTGTTTTAACTGTGGAGCTTTTCTCCCCGGGCCTCCGCTGAAAATGGGCCTACATCCAGTCGGACACTCCTGGTCAACAAATGTAAATAAATAAATAAATAAAAAATAAAATAAATAAAATTAAACCTGGAAGACTTCTTTGATAATGTCACCAAAGCCATGGATGAAGGTAAGACAGTTCATACAGCCTATCTCAACTTTGCCAAGGCTTTTGACACAATCACCCACTCTGGCATTGTTGAGAAACTCTCCCAGATATGGATTAACCCTTATGTTACTAGATGGGTAGTCAATTGGCTCACCAACAGAACACATTTTGTCAAAATTGGTAACTCTTCCTCCACTAGTAGCCCTGTAACCAGTGGAGTATCACAGAGCTCTGTGCTAACCCACTTTCTATTTGGCATCTATTTCTCAAAAGTTCAGGCCAAAGTAGATAGCCTTTGGCTCACAAAGTTCACTGATGATTGCAAACTGAGAGCAATCATTGAGTCTCCTAATGATGTCAACATATTACAAGAAGAGCTAACACAAACAAATGGTTGATGCCAAAGCCATGGTCTAAAACTAAATGCAAAAAAATGTATTATTATTCCCTTTGGCAAAATGGAATTTCTTACAAATTACAATATTGGCAGCACCCCCCCCCCCTCTGAGTTCCAAATCAGTGGTGTGAGACTTGGAAACACAGGTGCAATCTGAAATTTGACCACCAAGTTTCCTCAGTGGAAAGGAAAGCCTTCTACTTTGTCACTTCATAAGCAAGGGTATAGCATCCAGGTCAAGGGATATTATAACTCCACTGTGCTCGGCCCTCATCAGATCACTAATAGAGTATAATGCACCATTTTGGATGTATCTCACCAGACATCTGCAGAACCTGGAAAGACCTCAGAGGTTTCTCACTAAGAAAATACAGGGACTCCAAACCATTTCCTATGTGGATAGGTTGAAATCCCTGTCACTTTACTCTGTATCTTATATGTTGCTAAGAGGTGATTTGTGCCTGGCCTATAGGGCAATCTCCAACCCTGCTTGAATGGAAATGCTGCACATCAGCAAGTCAATTGGCACAAGAGTCACTCACTCTAGGGATCTCAACCTAGCTTGTGACATTAACAGAACATGATGGAGAGACAGATATATCTCCCAGAGACTGCTGCTTCTCTGGAATAGACTTCTTCACATAAAACAGAGCTCCTCACTGACCCTAATCAAACGCAACCCAGATAATTGGATGAGAGACGGCAAATTCACCCCTGAGTTGGCACTCATGTCCCTCATTGAAAGGGGTAGATGGTGTTGATCACAGACTCACTCTTTTCATAAATTCATTCTGCAAACTACCTAAAAAGAACAAATGGGGATACTTGGGATTAACATGGCTAGTTTTGTAAAGGCTCTAGGGTCACTAGCCTAGTAACATCCTATGAACATATGAACCTATGAACAAAGTGGTGCATCCAGTCCAGGTCAATAATTCAAAATCAGTAAGTTAGTAGTGGTGGTGGTCAGCTGAAGGACAGTTATGACAAATGGCCATGGCTGAATACCTTACAGTCAATTCCTTCCTACATCTCAGAATATTGAAAAATGTATTTAAAGTGTATTGGTTACTTTGTGAAACAAGTATAACAAGTATAGTATATATTGCATACGGGTTTACTGTCATAAATTCGAAAATCAGAACAAAACGTGTCTGCATTTTCGAATTTATACATCGGAAATGAACATTTCCGAATTTTCCTAATGTTGAAAACAGCTGTGTATTGCGACATTTTCAGCAATACACAGCACTCCCACCCATCCCGTAACTACCTACCTAACTAGCCTAAACTGTGCCCCCCACACCCCCCAACTTAATATTCCAACTCCGAGATTGCACTACAGTGAGGTAAGGGATGTATTTCCCTAACTGCACTGTACTGCGATCCCCTCACATGAGCGAACGTTAGAATTGCAAATGCACAGTCCATTCGCAATGGTAACGTTCGCTCACATCACCTGCCGAAATATGAAGTATTTGAACATCTGTTGTTCGAATACTTCATAGCCGTGCAAGTGCACATCGGCATTGTGATAGTAAACCTTGCATACCATATACAATACCACATTATACCATTTCTGATGCAAAAAGTGTGTTGTTTTTGATTTTTATTTTCTTGATAAGGATAGCCCCCATAATTTATTCACGATGCCTCACTGCGAAATTGATTATTGTATTTAAATGTTAAATACATCGGAAGGAGTTTCTAACTTCCTAAAAACACAAGTGATCAACTAGTCATTGCAGATGGAACACCTTATTGAGAAGTAACATATGAGATCATATAGTGAATTTACAATGTAAGTAAAAACTGTACTTCTGTAAAAGTAAGTTTTTTTCTTACATATATTGCTTTGCAGACGTATGAATATAACTAGCACCTATGACATCATTTTGGGATTGTAATTACAGAAAAACCTCAGTAAACAGTGGCATTAAAAATAAAATTAAACAACACACAGTTGATCCAGGTCTACACATCATAAAGAGAATTTGCTGGTAAAATAAAGCTTTTTACTTCCTAAACAGCATGTTGCAATATAATGCAAATCATCTCATAAAGTTACATTCAACATAACAGTATAGCATACACTTGAAATCCAAGCATTTATGCTTTTCACTTGGTTCTTCTGTGTCTGATGACTTGCTCTTTCCCTTACTAACAGAAGATGTATTCACTTACTGTATGCCTGTTAGTTGCGGCATCTCACCACACTGAGAGGAATTCTGGGTTATCTGACATATTTGTGACACTGAGTGATGTGGATTAAGACTATGGGCAATTTTACTAGGCTTTGTTTTACTTGTATGAGTCTGCTGGGCAAAGTCCATTGCCTCTGTAGGTACCTCACATTTCTAGGGGTTTGCTGCCTTCTTATTACTTTGGTTTTCACATTGTTATAGTAATACATTTAACTGATGATAGTTCTAGGGTGGGCAAGGAGTTCACAGTTCACTTTGATTTGGATTTACCCCTGCATATGTTATAGATTGTAGTTATTTATGTAGGATCCACTGTTAGGTTTTCAGGAACCTGGGTGCCAAGGGTAGCCTAATCTTCATCTACATTTCCTGTTGTCCTTCTTTCTGGAAACATTTTCAATTTTATTTGATTTTGCACTGGTGTGTTAGTGACAACCACTTTTGTTCACTGTTGTAAGTAAATCTGGAAATTCTAAAGGATTTATAATTATTTATCTTTTACTTGCAGAATTTTGTTACTGTTATTGCTTACAACAGAGGCTTCCTGATGGCCCTGTGTCCTTTTGCCCCTCTTACTGTCCATTCATATGCTTCTTATAGGTTTAGGACACTGGGAATTTTCAGGAAGCATTTGCACAGGGCTGGATATGTGTAGCGTACAGTAGTTATTCCTTGGTAAATTGACTTTTGTAAGGGTTACTTAGTGTAGTCTTATAATGAAAGTATAGCTTGCTAGTAGTCCACTCTATCTATTAACGATACCCAGAGAGACTGTATGTTATTTTATAATGAATGGAGGGGCTTACACTCTACTATTTCTTTACAGGATGATGTACATGATTCCATAGTCTGTGCACAACAGGCTAGGTATTGTTTCACAATGTTATTGAAACCATACCTTGCAAACTAAGACAAAGTTTGATAACCTTAACAGAAATGTTGCCTTCCTTATACATACTCTGCCAGCCAATTCTGCTGGGGTCTTACTTACTCAGAGCAACAGACAGGGCAGGATCACGGGATGGGAACAGCTAAGTGGGATACATCCCCCCTTTAAATGGTACTGGTTATTGGTGGGGATGTGACCTCTTCCGAGTTTCCCATTTACAGTCCCCATGGTAGTGTGAGGACATTCCTGCTAGAGTTCAGTACAAAAAGTTTCAGCAAGGTGGTTTAGTTTTTACTGATTTCAGCATCTTAATCAGCAGCATACTGGTATCTCTTTCTGAAGAGTTTTTAAAAATTTTTGTAGCAATTCTGGTTTATTCAGGTGTTTAGCACTGATCCCCTTTGTAGTGTTCACTCTCTGGACTTTGGATAGTTCAGCTAGATGAGGTGATCTCTGGCCTGGTGATGCAGGTGTCCTCTTGGTCAGACTAGCATCTGTCCGTAGCTACTTGGAGTTTTCCCTAGTTACGTCATTCAGGCTTGAGCTGCTTAAGTGCATGAATTTATATGATTTCAAACATTAACATGCCTCTAACACCTGACTAATCCCAATATATACCCCAAGCTGCAAATGAAGTATTTAAAATTTAAACTGCAGGAGGATGTAAGACAAATGTGGTATGCCATAGGTGATGGTTGTACACATATGATGAGGTAGTTTAACAACATTTGCTATTTACAGCTTTTAAATGTGCAAGTGAATAGTCACTTAATAATCTGAAAGCTTATATATTAATATGTTTTATGTCTAATGTCAGGTAGTTGAGTAGAGTCTGTTGTAACTATGTAGTTAAGTTGCCAATAAACAACTCCATATTTTGTTTTATTTTATTTGTAAAATTAATGTGTTGTCTTGAATAACTAAAAAAACGGAGAATTCAAAGGAGTAAATGGCTTGCTAGCTAACTAACCATTTTATGGGTTTTGGGTGTGTCTTACTACTCATTACACAAGAAGTGTAAAGGCACTGCTAAGGCAATAACACGCCCAAAACACCTTAATTTGGCTTTTGGTCTGCACTGCTATACAGCAACTCAGTGAGAGGGATAGGGATAGGAGGTCCCTAACTCCTGCTTTACAACATACCTTAGAAACACCCTTCCAGTAATATCATCACTACTCAAGACATCTTAGACACACACACACAAAACCTCCCATCTATATGCTAAGTTAACCCTTACTCTAACCCTCACCCTGAAACACTCACAGAAATATTGATACAGTCTATCCCCTTACCTAGCCTTAAACTCTAACCCAAATCCCCCAACACACACACACACGCACCTACCTGCCTACCTGCTCAGACTGCATTTTTAAGATAGCACTAGGAATTAGGACAAAGAATATAAAAGTAAGCTGTAAATTTAAAGTTAAACTATAGTTACTGCTGTCTGTATCTGATGGGTGGAGATATATGAAAGAGTCTGTAGTGAGGGCTATCTAATACAATCTTGTGCTCACTAGTATGAAAAGATGAAATAAAACTAGGAGACATACTACTCAACCTCTTAGCACAAGAGATCTGTGCAAAGCCTAAAATAATGGGAGGACGAAGGTCTAAGAAATAGGATAGAGTTGAAATCTTCCTCTTAGAAATTAGTTAGAATAACAAGATTTAAGTTAGTACACATTTTCTGAAAGATATAAAGTCTGAAGATCAAATGTATATCTTTATTTAGTGACTTCAGACCTGAGTAATTTGCCAGAAAACCACAAATTTCGAGACACAGACCAAAAATAGAAGGCAAAAATCTGGGCATTCTAAACATATGCTGGGAGGGATTTTTAAAGTCAAATTCATGTGAATAACTGGCAGTCTATGGGTTATGGAGCTTAATAACACAGCAGTCATAGGATTATTATGATGGGGAAAATAAAAATAGTCTCAGAACAATCTTACCTAGCAGCTATCACATTAAACCTGACCTGTTGCATTTACCTTAAATACAAGTGCTATTATTAGGTATAGTTAATTTCCCTGGAGTGAAATAATGCAACACAGACATTTGTTTCCTTTCTTGTAGAGCTTATAAAATATATAATAAAATAATACCATAAAAAAACAAGAATATCCATTTAAACAATGTGAGCATACAAATTGGAAAACAAAAACACAAAAGCAACTATAAGTATTTATGCATGGCAGTGTCCACATAAGTAAGTAACTAAATAAATGAATAAATACATAAATACACAGTATTAGCACTGAAATGCTGAAAGGCCTTTTCAAATGTATGATTTTAATTTGTGTTTATGGCTTTCTTTGAACCTTAATTGAGTGGATTATGCCTTGTCCTTATGCAGAATATTTGCATTTATTCCCGTTCTAAACGGGTGAGAAAAAACAGACAGAAAAACTCATATTGGTAGAAGACATGCCATTATTTTGCTGCTAAAGCTTTAATGAGATAATTAGGAACGTACTAGTGAAGAAGGCAATGAGAGTAATAAGCATTAAACGCCATGCCTTCTTTCGACCAGTGGCTTAAAGAACCGATGCAGCTCGTGAATACACAACCCACCCAGGTTCAAAACCATGTTACTGAAGGCACAGGTAACATCTCCTTTTTCCTTCAGCATTTGGACAAATTTTTGTTTAAATATAAAAAACTTTTACTGGAAGTGGCGTATCTTCGTCAATGTATTAATGAAAGTATTGTGCCCAAGGGCTTAAGAATTTGTCAGTACTCTACAGGTTTATCAGGTGGGTCTGTGTTTCACCAAGAACTTGTTTCTATGTTTAACAAACAAGGGTTAGACTTGCTTAATTTAATGGTCAAGCATTACCAAATAACTATTGACCAACTACTTGAGGAAGCAACAGCCTTAGACAGCAGAATTAAACAACATCCTGACTTTGGGCATTATATGTTTGACTATGACAGAATTTTTGTCAGTATTGATCAACATTTAATTAAACTAAGAGAAGTTAAGATGAAAAAGCTTAACAGAGACTGTACAGCTTATAAAGAAGGCGTTGCTTATCCTCAACCTCCACCTTCGCAAGTTTTAAAAACTAACAACTACGGTCAAATTAATAGTATTCAAAACACACAAGTTGGAAATCAACATGTTTTGTGTAGTTCACAAACTACTCTGAATGTGCCCCAAGGGGACCATCCCAGTCAAAGATCTGATACTGTTTCACGAGAAGTTCTGCCAGTCCGAAATGCCCAAAATTTTCAGAACCCGGCCTGTCAGTACAACTTGAGATCGAAGGGCAAAAAAACACAGTTCAACAACAACAGAGCGAACAACCGCAGGTGCAGGAGATGAGTTTGCTACAATTGAACACAACAGAACTTCCAGATTTCAAGCTTAAAGAAATTGTTTTGAATGTAGACAAGGACTTTAAAATCTACAGCTATACAGACATTGTCATTGACCCACCCTTGGTCGAACTGTTAGCAAAGGGGAACACATTTGTTCCATCTAGAAGGGTTGACTTGGCAAAAATACTAATTGACTTAAAATTGTATGTCAGAAAGTTAAACTTGTCATTAATGTTTGGTGACAATGCAAACATACAAAGTAGCATTTTACATACATCTAGTACATTTTGCCCTCCTCTCCATCCAACGTTGCTATTGTTTGAACAAATTTGTGAGTTGAACTTTTCCAACTCATCTAGTGTTAGATCTAATAATAAAAAGTTTCATCTCCTCCCTAACATTTCTAGAGAACAATGTGACTTGTTACACTTAATCCAACAGGTCTCTGTTCGGATTATGTCACCAGACAATTGTGGTGGGTTAGTAATGATGTACACTGATCACTACATTAACGAAATGGAAAAGATAGTCAATAGCCCTACTTACCAGCTTGTATCACATAATGAATTAAATCAAGCTTGTTCTAAAATTAAATCACACTTATACGAGATGTTTTTGGAAGCCAGGATTACTTCTGACCTTTGTAAGTGCCTTAGCATGCCAGCCCCTAGAACTCCTATTCCTTTTGGTGTTCCCAAATTACACAAAAACATTGGTAATCCACCAATGAGACCATTAGTAGACACAAGGTCTAGTCTAACGTACCCTTGGGCGAAATGGGTAGATGAAACCCTTAAAAAATATGTGACCCAGGAACAACAAATCTGTAAAGATTCTTGGTCATTTTTAGCCCAAATTAACAACTTGGACTACAGTCATTTTTTTGAATTTCTTAACCATTGATGTCCAGGACCTTTACTCTTCAATCCCACATGATAAAGGGATTGAACAGACTAGTAGGCTACTGAGGGCCAAGGGAGCACCATCAGAAGAAGTAAACCTATTAGAGGAAATGTTGGACATCATTTTGAACAACAATTACATTATATTTAACAACAAATACTTCGTCCAAAAAACAGGAGTGGCAATGGGGTCCCAGTGTGGTGCCAGCTATGCAAATTTGGTTATGGCATCATGGGAGCATGAGTTTATCTTTAATAAACCTGATATAAAGAAACAGATCCAT
Source organism: Protopterus annectens (assembly GCF_019279795.1). Taxonomy (NCBI): domain Eukaryota; kingdom Metazoa; phylum Chordata; order Ceratodontiformes; family Protopteridae; genus Protopterus; species Protopterus annectens. The sequence goes on along the minus strand of NC_056725.1, from coordinate 942,476,985 downwards.
TTTTACACCCGCTTCCTTGACGACATCTTTATACTACTCAATGGTAACAGGGATAATGCAATAACATTGGTAGATTATTTTAACAGTACAACTAGCTTCCTTTCTTTTACATTTGTCTTTGACACAGACCAGATTTCTTACCTGGATGTTGATTTGAGCAAAGATGAAACACAAAATTCATATGTCTCTAAAATGTATAGAAAACACACATATTCCAATTATTTCCTCCATTACAGCAGCTGTCACCCTTGGCACCAGAAAAAATATGTTGTCAAGGGACAACTTGTGAGAGCTGCACTTATGGTCACACTTGAGCCAGACTTTTGATATGAAAGTCAAAAACTGATGGACATGTTTCTTAAAAGGGGTTACCCTGAGGACCTGATAGACACGATATGTGATGAAGTCACCACTAAGACAGAACAAGGCCTTTACAGGCCAATTCTTAGTTTGAGTCTCAATAATACTGGAACAATTGATTCTAGTCATCCTGATAAATATGAATACAGAATTAGTCTGATTACCCCTTTTAGTAGTGATGCTAAGGAGATAAAGTACATCCTATACAAAAATTGGAAAATAATTAGAAGAGATGCCCATACTGCTGACAGGTTTGAAAACAGCCCTCGAATTGCATATAAGCATGGTACCAACTTGAAAAGTTTACTAGAAGTCAACAAACCAGCTTTAAACTGAAAATGTGGTATGTACGAATGCCAAATGTGCAATTATTGCAAGCACATGAGTACAGGCAAGGAGGTAATTATTAGAAACACTATTTATAAGACCCACTCTAGGTTTACTTGCCAGTCTAAATCTGTGGTCTATGTGGCCCAATGCTCGGGTTGTACCGCTTTCTATATCGGTAAAACCGACCGTAAGTTGAAAGAATGTGTTTACAAGCACTTGTATAAAATCAGAAATCAAAGCTTAGATAATGCTCTGGCAAGACACATAGTGTCATATCCACACCATTCTTTCTTATTTAGAGCCATTGACTCAGTGTTTGATGACAATAGAGGTGGACCTACATCTTTATTATTGGAACAACTTGAATTGTGCTGGCAACTTCGTACTGGATCTTGTTTTAATCCGGGACTGAATGAAGTAGTATCTTTGGCATGTATACTTAAACTTAGGAATTTGAGACGCTAGTACACCATAAATGTTTATACACAACACCCTTGTTACCTTTTGGAGAAAAGAAAGTGTAACATTTAAACCTATGTTATCAGGCCTACAATAGTATTATCTACTATTATTTTATTATTTTTACTTAGCTTTTTTCAATTTGTCTTTGCACTACTTGTTTTTCTAGACCCTTGACATGTCTACTTGTTAACGTTTAGGCGTTTAGTTGGTGTAATAGTAATGTGGCAACTGTTTGTTTCAGACTTCAACAAACCTCCTTGTTTGTTTCAGACTTCAACAAACTTCAGTGTTTGTTTCAGACTTTAATTAACTTTAGTTTTGTTAGCACTGTTGTTAACAATGAAGCCTTTTATTTCTTTAACTATTGATTATTTATTTTGCTAGAAGAGGTAGAAATTTGTTGCAAATATACATAACATGCAGTTTGCATTTTAAATCACAACTTATTTATCACAGTGAGCAATGTCTCTTTAAGTTAATTGAGTGTAACTTGTGTGGCTTACAATGCCCACTCTTTTATATAGTATTTAATGAAGCTGTTTTTATGACATTTTCTATCTGAAGAAGTCCTGCTAGTGAGCAGGAAGAAAAGAGCTTTATTTTTATTGTTGTTTTTCAGTTTGTGTGTACTTTTTAGTACCTTGTGAGTGTTTGCTTCTGGATTAAACATCATTGGTTTGCTTACTACTCTCATTGGGCAGGATTCACAAAGCCTCTGTGTAAGAGTTATAACTCTTACACGGAGGCTGCAGTTAAACGGAGTGATGTCAGCATGCTCTGCATATTCATGAGAGCATGCTGAATCACACCTAAGTCTAACACGGTCTGTGTAAGACAGTAGGGGGCGTGTCTGTAGGCCGACCCCTGCAAGCGGACACACCCCAGAAGAGTAAAAGTGCCCAAAGTAAACACCCACGACAGAGTCCACGGAAATGTGAATAAACACAACACAACACATGCCCCCACAGACTATGAACAGAAAATATATAAATGAACATGTTATATATTTTTTTTAAATTGTAAAGATGTTTGCCTGTGAGTGCGCTCGTTTGCACGGGCGTGCCTGTAGCAGTCAGTGGGAAAGCATATAAGAACTAAATATGCAAAGTAATCCAAGAAGCAATAGCGTAGCGGTAGAGACGTCAGCTGAAGAGCAGGCATTCATGGTTCAAACCCCAACAACGCCAACTTTTATTTTTAGCAAAATAAGCACGAAACAAGTCCCTGACAAACATGTACACATATAAAATCACATTTTATGTAAAATGTAATGAACTAGTCCATTTATTTTGAAGAAATATGAGGTAACAAAACAATAAAAAAATTCCAGATGTGCATATAGCTGAGCTACAGTTTAACAAGGTGAGTGCATCTGCCCGTAGGTGAGCAGTGGTTTAACAGATGCAAAATGAGTGCCCGTAGGTGAACAGTGGTTTCACATGCTGAAACTGTGTGCCCCTAGCTGAGCTGAGCGTACTATGCATGCTGACAGCCAAATGAGGCGTAAGCCAGTGCACCCCGTTTGCGCGGAGCTGCGCACCGTGCCAACAAGCTAACCGACGGGCAACGTTGAGCAAGCTGTAACAAAACTGCCTTTACACAGACACACCCCCTAGCCTGTCTAGACAGTCATAAAATATAAAAAGCAGTGGCCAGGTTTGAACCCAGGATACCATGCACCATAGTCACGTTACTGAACCACTAAGTTACGACAGCTCCACTCAGAAATGCAGTAATAGCAAATATATAGGAATGAATAGAAAGTGGAGCATGACAAAGCAGGTTTTGTGAAGTGGATAAAATTCCAAAATGGCCAATCACAGATAAGTGCGGGAAAAACGGCATATATAAGCCCCATAGGCGGGAATACACAGCATAAACGATTGTAGAACTGACTTGCAGCCAGAATGTGAGGTGTAGGTAAGGGTAGTTGCTTTCGAGCACAGTTGGGGCGTTGAAGAGTCCAGATACATGGTCTGGCTCCTAGTCCACAATCATGAGGCCCAACTCATGCAGGGCCAGGTCCTGTGGGGAGCATATAGGGCTGAGGCGTGGGACCGGTTGGCTCATGATCTTACCAGTGCCACAGGGATTCCATCACCACCATGCGGACCTGAAGAGATGCAAGCAGGACCAATTGAACTTTTGGATCCAGGAGGCCCGGCAAATGCCCAATGCCCCACTACTGAGTAAGTTACATTTAATTATGTATGTAAGAAATTAAATTAGCTGATATTATGGAGATGTGTATTCCAATATTACTTCATTTATATTACAGCTGCAGGTGTCCGTTCTGTGAACCGCAGAGCCTATGGCGATAGGCTGGTGCGGTTGCGCCACCAGGCAGGTCAGTAATCCACTCCCAGTAAATGTAAAGAAATATAAAAGTATGACAGTTATCAAAAGAGTGCAGTGTAGTCACTAAGTAATAAAATGTGCAAGTAACAGTGTAAAAGTGTTTGCAAGTATTGCTTGATTACAAAAGTGTGTTGCAGTCTGAAATCCAAACAGAAAAATGAAAATGTCTGAAATAAAGTCTGAAATAAAGATGCCCCACCTATAATATCATAGTGCACAACCTGCAGCAGGTTGAAAAGTACAGCTGCAGAAGATGAGCAACTCACATGTGTGAAATATATCCCTGTTGAAATACTGAAACATAACAGAAGTGAGACTGCTGGAAAGAATTGTAATAACTACAGGTAAAACATGTCAATAAAGCCTAGAAGTAAGTACCATCCTGAATAGTAAAATGAAAACAAGTGAGAGGGTGTGAGAAAGAGTTATGAATCCACCAATAAAATAGTAATAACCCCTGTATAAAGTATACTGCAGTCAGTACAAAATGAAATGAATGTGACAAGTAGAACCAAACTGCGAAATGTGTCCAAAGTGTTGCTGCAGCTGGAATGTGTATCCCAAAATCTGGATATGCTGTTCTCAGATTGCAATATGCAGATAGTATGATTGTCTGAAATATCAAACATCCACAATTGTCTATAGCTATATAAAGCAAATGTAGCAGGATGATGTAGCTGAACAAAGCCAGATATGAACGTGCATGAATAACAATAAAATGTATATTGATGTAGCAGTAACAGTCCTATCACCAAATTGAAGTAGTTATCATATAGGAAACTGTAGTTAGAACAGTAGTGTGTATATATCTGTAGCTATTAGAAATGTACAGCATATGTATTGGTATTTGAAGGTGTTAATAATATTTTCTTCACCCCACCATATAACCACATATAATCCATTCCACGTGAAAATGGTATGTGCAATCACAATTAACACCCCTGGACATTTGTCCTCATGGGTCATAAATATTTGCATGTCCGTTGATGCATCTGCCCTGTTCATACATCCAAACCTGATGGCCTGTTGCCATCAATCAACCCTGCATGTTGTTGGACTGTGTATTGCTGTTCAAATTATGCATGTGTTATGCTTGCTGTTCAATGGTGTGAATATCTGGGTGTTTGGTTAATGGGAATACTAATGCATGCTGTTACAACTAATTGCGAATGGTATTGTATGTTACTAACCCAAACTGTCATGACATAATGCAAAACATAGGACGACAGGGAAGGCGGGTTCCAGCGGACCCACCTCTCCCACCTCAGCTGGCGAGTGCACCTGTCACTAGTGCCCAGTTTGGACCCTCCTCCGGTGGCCCTGTGCCACCTGCGGGTGGAAGCGCTGCAGGGGATGGGGCCTGCCCCTCCTCTGCAAGCATGGGTGGAGGAGAACCACCACTCACCCTCCGTAGCGTCCGGACTGTGGTGTGTAGGGAGATCCAGGACTCTGTTCTCGAGCGCCTACACCAGCTTGAGGCACAGGTGGCACAACTTACGGGCATGCCTGTTGCCTGGCCTACACAGCCCCCAGCACAGCCCCATCCTGGGCAGTGAAGGAACAGTGGCAACTGCCCATGGGTGGGGTATCAGTTCCACTGTTGCAATCTGTGGGCTCATGGGCTCTGGATATCCAAACCTCCATCCCCATCAATTGTGTAACCCCCCCACACGTGTCATACACCGCCCCTGTATGCATCTTGTTTGTCTTGTCTGTTGACCTACCCAACCTACCTCCCCAGCTATACTGACTTCCTTCACCTGACATACCACTCTCACCTGAAAAAAAAAAAGGGCACTCTGTACCCACAAAAAAATTATGCCCCATACATAGCTGCCCATTCCGCACATATGTCTACCAGACATGGAAACTATCAATTACAATTGGCTGTACAGCAAGTATTATTGTTGTCCTTACACCTCTCTCAGGGGTGGAAGGTATCAAATGTCACACCAAATTACAAACATATGCACAGCTGTTGCTGATGAAGAAATGGGCAGCTATGGGCCTTACCTGCATCCCTCCTGCAAATCCCAAGCTTGTTTCCCTACTGTCTTACCCTCTTTGTGACCCCTTTTTCACCACTTTCCGGTCTCCCCATTTTCATTTCTTTCAAAGAAAATAGCGCGGGTGTACACAAGAGTAAGCACGTTAAAGCAGTTGTAAGCGGGTGTGCGTGTGTGTGTGCGGAGCTAAACGCCAGTGTGCATGCATGAGCTCCACGCAAACCAGCGCTAACCCGGTTACAACTGCTTAAAAGTGCCTTAGTCACTCTGATTGACAGGTCCTGTAGTCATTTCAAAAGCAAAATAAAATCCCACTGTCAGTCCCGAACCCAGGACCTTGGAAACAGTAGTCTGTATGACTTACCACTAAGCCATGACTGTTATACAAGAACATTGTGCTAAAATAAATATATCATGTAATAGTAGGAATGAATGTAAAGGGAATATAGGATGTGTAGTACACAAAGCATGTCATTTGGAATTACTGTCAAAACATGTGGATTTCCATAATAGTAGTGTGTGAACACAAACAGCCATGCTAGTTGGTAGCTAGTAGGTAATAATGTCACTGTAGCACCTTGCAAGCCACACACATACTCACAGCAGGATAATCACTGCCCATACCCCACAACCTCTTACAGGAACACATCCGGACCAAGTAATAAAATATGTGGAGCAAAGGCCCAAAACCAGGGACACATTACAAATAATGTTACAACAAACGCAGACAGTTCAGAGAGTAACAGGGTCTGCATTTTGTGGGATGTTTGGAAGGGTATGAAGTCTGAAACTTGAATGTTTGTCACAATATTCTGACTTGAGCCCAGAGTGATTTGCCAGAAAAAGCTGAGCATGAGATATTGACCAAAATATGAGGCAGAAATGTGGACAACCTGCAAATATTTGTACACATGAGAGGTCTGACACCACCATATTTGAATATTTAAGAGCTTAGACATAGCAACAGTGAATGACTTACAGGGATGCCCCACATACTCCATGTGAAATGTACAAACAGTAGGCAGAAAGGTGTTACAACACATGCAATGGTAACTATGGAGTCCTGAAAGTATTCACCACTTGCATGACAGAATAAGTGTAGTAATGCATATGCTCATGCTAACCCACAGTCACAACTGCAGCATACCAGACAATTTAATGGGTGTACCCCACTGATATGTACCATTCCATGAGGCAGATAACTGATGAACCTGAGAGTCTCTGGGGCCTGCTCAGCAGCATACTCAAATACCCTAATAGATGTCAAGGCCCACACCATAGCCAGACCACACTGCATGCTGTAACACCCTAGCCGATATAGCAGGCATTCCAAGGTGTGAATGTACATGGAAAATAGGAAAGCTACAGCAGCACACTACAGTCAGGACACTTAGCAGGCATACAAGTAGTGACTGTAAAAGGCAAATATTGAAGCCTTAGCAACAAAGTGCAAGCAAAAGTGAAAGGAAAGCACACACACACATTAACAATAGTAGTAGATGTAGGTGTCAGTGTACATACACAGTTAGTACAGCAAACTGGAGAAATGAATGGAGGAATGTTAATCTACAACACAGCTGGAAATATGAGAGAGATACCAACCTTTACACTCACAGAACATTGTCCACAGCATACCAGCATGGTCCCTGCCCTTAAAATCTGAAAGGGCTACGCCTATCTCACATACCTTTTTATAGCACTGTTCTGAAATCACAGTGAGATCTGCAATCAGTACACAACTGACTTCATGCAATTAGCAAATGCTGGCTAACAATTGGTGCAGAGGCCATCACATGGACATATGCAGATACCTACAAAAGTATGCTGTACTCCCAGTCCACACATGCAATACTTTCATTGCACCCTGAGGAGGATGTGAGAGACAGACAGACAGACAGAGAGAGAGAGACAGACAGAGACAGAGACAGAGAAAATTGAAATTAAGCAGACACAAACAAAACTGTTCAGCAACAGCCACCTGAAAGCTGACAACTGGCAAGTGGAGCAGCAGGACAGAAAACCAGAAGGCAACACAAGCAGCTGTGACAAACACAGGTAATGTAAAGTAATATTATAAAGGTCTACATACTGTGAACCCTCCATATGTGTCATTGGTCTGTATCCATATGTATATGAAGATGTGTAAAGGGCAGGGGACATACAGCAACTATCAGTGAAGGCTGTATATACATTTGTATGTGAGAGCATCTATGTGCACATATCAATGTAGGTTGACTGCAGGTTGTAGTGCAATGTACAAAGTAGATTGTACAGTTATGTATGTTTAGCAGTATGTTAGTGTGTGTATACAGTATGGTAGACAAACATGTTGATATACCTGTCTATCATATGGATACGTATGTATGTCAAAATATGTATGTATGTATATATATATATATATATATATATATATATATATATATATATATATATATATATATATATGTATACATACATAGACAGAGATGTAGGAATACATAGACAGATGTAGATAGATAGAATATGTACAAACATATATATGTAATGTATACATACAGATATAGATATATGTAGATACATATACATAGACAGACTGATCTGACTATCTACAGGTATGACTGTATATGATGACCTCAACACCCCTGTCCCACCCTCTGTCACTCTCACCCCTCTGTGTCCCCCCTCCATATCTATAGCAATATATGTACATCAATATATATATGTGTTTATGTATACAGACATATATATATATATATATATATATATATATATATATATATATATAGATATATCTATATACATATATATATATATATATATATATATATATATATATAGAGAGAGAGAGAGAGAGATGTATATATATTCTGCGTGAGGCAGATGTGTACAGATGTATTGCAACAGGTGCCTTGTGACAAAGGCATGGAGTGAACACCAGTGTCAAAACCGGAGTACCATACCCCATTTCAAATCACCTACACCAGTAACCACCAGATATGTGATTGGCTGCCCACTACTGCATGTGTCAGGGGTTAACAGGGTCATAAATGTGTACAATAGTGCCCCCAATGATATTCACAGTGGCACACTATTCCTGGAATACCTGCACATGGTATGTGTCAGCAGACATGGTGTGTCAACTAATGACATTTAGGTCGGTGTACCCCTCCACACCACATAATGGATGCCATGGTATGGACCTCACATGACAGCTACAGATATGGAGAAGGACACAGTGACATGTACAACACTGTCACAATGCACTCAAACACATTACCAATGCACAGTGACTGACAACACCACAGAGTACACACATACTACCCACATAGAGGTTACCACTCCCGGATTTACATACGTAAGTCACACCCATGACAGATGTCCAACAACCATAGTAACACTTCACACCATCCACAACCTAAATGACTGCTGTGTGTCATCCATGCCACTGCAATAAAGAGCACATGTGTAAGTAAAAATTCCTACCCACAGATAAGACATACCCTGCAATAAACCACACAGTGTTAAGAAGCAAGACTCCCCATGAGTACATGTCACAAATACCCCTGCTGAATGTTAGTCAGATAGGTAATATGCCATATGAGTCACCCTGTGTAACTGTGTGACAGCAGCAGGTACCATCACACCACATGTGTCACAATGGTCAGGTTAGCAGAACAGTATGCTGCTGTAGTCCCAGGGGCAATAGCATATTGTATAATATTATATTGTAATGTAATGTATTGTGTTGTATTGTATTGGTATGTTGAGGTGCCTCCTTCGTGGAGTGGAACCACTGCTGCTGTGCGCCAGTGTACAGTTAAATGTCCTGTAGTCAGGCTAGTGTTACATAGCACTTCTATATGTGTGTTTAGCTCCTGTCAGAGTTTATGTAGCATGCAATTGGGGATACCATCAGGTCCCAGTCATGTTGTGTATTCTGCTTTCATGAGGGCGGCTCTCACCTGGACATCCGTGATGACAGGGAGGTTACAGTCAGCTGGGATAACTATATCTTATTTTTGGGGAGAGGGCGGGGTGACACCTGCACTGAACCTGTCTTCCACAATGTTGTCAATATCTGTGGTTTCAGTGAAATATTTGTTGTTGTGTACTAACTATGGGCATAGAGGATGGATTCTGACCAGGTTGCTAACATAACTGAAGAAGGCCTTCTGGTTATCTGTAGTGTCCCTCTTGATTTCCCTCTCAAAGTTGCCCATGGATGTTTGCATGATGGAAAATAGATCCTTGCTAGTGCTGCTCAGACATGCCTTCCCTTTATGGAATTATGTTCTGTCTTGTAGTAGCTTCCATCTTTTGTAATACAATCTGTCTATGGCTGGGGTCCACCAGACAGGATGCTGTCCCTTTGTGGAGAGTGTCTTGGTCATATATGGGATTGCATGATCCATGCATTCTCGGAGATTTCTGTAGAAAGCATTTGTGTAGGGGTCAGCATTGTGGGTTGTATCTGCCACTGGCCCAGTGGGCTGAAAGGATACCATGTCACTGTTACAAAGTGTAAAGTTTGTATCTGCAATGTTATTCACTATAGTCGTTTGTGCTGGTGGTGGAGGTGGGATATGTATATCCAGGGCAATTAGTGTGTGGTCAGCTCACAGTAGTTGATGATGTAGGCCATACAGTACCTAGATACAAACACCCAGAGTGAGGAGGTGCTCTGGACCTGAATCAGTGTTCTGACTGCTGGGGTTTGGTAGTATGTCGTATGGAGTGTGCCAGGTACTGTTGCACAGTTGCTGGCTGAGCACTGATACCTGGCCATTTACATGTGTATCCACCAATAGACAGACAGATGCTATATATGTGAGATATGTTGTATCATAACAGTCGAGTAGCATATGTAGTATGTGTGCCAAATTCTGCTGACATATATTGCTGATATCAGGTTATTTTCTTTTTCAGGTACATGGCTCACCCGCGTAATCCCGCTTACTCCACAGCTGAGGATGAGGAGATACACCAGAGCCTGGTGTGGGATTATGCAATACTCTTTTCCCGCACCAGCCAGAATCAGCAGGAGAGGGCTGCACTGTGGCAAGACCTGGTCCGTCAGGTAAATGACATAGGCATGCATAATAGGACATATGAGCAGGTACGACATCACTGCAGTGATTTAATCAGAAATGTCTGTCAGCGTGCAGCGGATATCCACAGGAAACAGGTCGCCACAGGTGGTGGGGTGGCTACACATCCCCCACTCACCAGACTGGAGGGACTACTCATGAGTGTAGTGGCTCAAGTCCACCAGCAACAACAACAGCTGCAGACATGCATTATGATGGATGCTGGAGCCACGCAGCAGCAAGACAGTGAGATGCAGGTAATATGCCATATGTATAGTTGACTGTTGTGTACACTGGTAGTTAATGCATGTGTGAAGTGTGTCCTTGGTTTGTAGCTGTCACCATAGTATTTAATGTGCAAGTGTGATATCCTCAGTATTAGCAGCTGACCTGTGAAAGGCGACTGTTGTACTACTGACCTGTATCATACTCAGTAACAATGGCACAGTTGTGCCCACTGACATTAGTTTCTTCACGTCTGCAGGTCCCTCCGGTGTAACAGCAATGCAGCCTATCCATGCTTGTGAGTGTGTATTAACAATACCTGTAATAGTCTTAGTAGTGCTCTTTGTATGCATGTAGGTGTGTCTGTGTCTGTGTGTTGATATCACGTATACTGAGTACTGTACAATTGTGTGAAACTGTGTGCATGTGTACATGTGTGCACCTGTGCATGTGTGCATGTGTGCATGTGTACATGTGTGCACCTATGCATGTGTGCATGTGCGCATGTGTGCATGTATGCATGTGCGCATGTGTGCATGTGTGCATGTGTGCATGTGCGCATGTGTGCATGTGCGCATGTGTGCATGTGTGCACGTGTGCATGTGTGCATGTGTGCATGTCTGGACCTGTGCATGTGTGGATGTGTGCATCACTGGTAATGTGTAGACATTGTAAACTGAGTTTCCTGTTTCCCTCCCACAGGTTCTGGTGCTGCTCTGGTGTCATGCAGCAGGGAACCTGAATCACGTGCCATGGGTACTGAAAATGATGACATCTGTGTAATGGCACAGGAAGGTATGCCAGGGTCCGTCATTGGTCAGCCGATTGACAGTACACAGCTGTCAACCCCATCAATGCGCACAGTTATCCTGCCAATACAACCTTTGTCACCAATGTCCCTATGTGATGGACAGCATACAGTGGGCATTGACCAGGGTAATGTGGTATCTGTGGCCCATGCCTCCCCACACAGCAGCCATGGGCATGGCCCAGAGATGGTTCATAGGTTCATAGGTTCATACTACGCTATCTGCCCGAGGGCATTTACAAGCCTAGCCCATAGTTTTGTGGCTTACGCCACCCCTTTAGTATGGGGAACTATACCCATTATTTTGCTGTGCCTCTGTCGAGCAGTGACACTGAGGTAATCCCTGGGGTATATCTGCAATCTCCCATCCATTGGTCAAGATTTCTCTTGAACAAGGCCAGCGAGGTGCTCTGCCTCACATATACCGGGATTTTATTCCACAGCATAGGAGTCTTTGGGTGATGAATCTATCCCTCCAGCACGCCCTCCTATTAATAGCCGTGTCGAGGTTTAAGTGTCCCGCCTTGTGGCTCTGATGGATCTAGATTTTTGAGGTGAAGCATATTCATCAAATCTGGGTTTGACATGGCCTTGTATGTTAGGCAAAGGTCACCTCTGAGCAGCGTGGCGACTGAATAGAGCTGGAGTTCTTTCAGTCGGGCAGCATAGGACAGATGTTTGAGACCCTTTATCCTTTTGGTGAGGAACTTTGTGGCCTCTCCAGCTGCTGCAAGTGTCGGGTCAGATACATTCAATGGGGCATTGTACTCAATCATTGGTCTGATGAGTGATGAGTATAGGGAGACTATGACCTCCCTTGATCTAGATGAGAATCCCTTCATGATAAGGTGGGCAATGTAGAAGGTCTTCCTAACTACTTTAGCTACATGGGTGTCGAATGACAGACTACTATCAACCTGGGTCCCCAGGTCCCTGATAACTTCTTCTGTGCTCAGTGGATTGCCACCTATTTGGTAGCTAGGGGTAACCTTGTTTTTCCCAAGGGTATGACTATGCATTTTTGGCATTTAACTTTAGGCCATGGCTCTGGCACCAGTTATCCGTTTCTGTGAGACCCTTCTGAAGGACATCTGTGTCAGATGTGTTTTCTACTATGGCGCCCAGTTTGCAGTCATCTGCAAACTTTGTCAGCCATAACCCTCCTGTGTTTGATTGTACTTCGGAAAAGTAGATGCCAAACAAGAGTGGGCCCAGGACTGAGCCCTGTGGTACACCACTTGTGACAGGCTTTGAGTCTGACATGGCGCCAGCAACTCTGACCCTGTGGGTTCTGTCACTCAGCCAGTTTGCAACCCATCTTGTGATGTATGGGTTAACATTTAAGCTGATGAGTTTTTCACACAGACAGATGTCCAGGGGTCCTCGTGGGAGCATCCGTGGGCGTACTGCCCCTGTCAGACATGCCCACAGAGGACTTACAACCTCAGCTATGTTTTGGGCTGTCATGCAGGCACAGTCACGTATGGAACAGTACACCAGACAGGGTCTGAGGGAGCTGACAGCATGTCACACAGCCATGACTGACAGTATGTGTGACATTGCGGCTGCCATCCGTAATTTCATCGATGTCATAGACAGACGTTGTGGGGACATATTAGACTGGTTCCACAACTACATGTCCATGAACCAGGGCGATGGTGGACGGTTGAGGCATCGACATGGGCATATGCCAGCAACAGCAGCAGCTGGCAGTCATCGCGGACGACAACAGGGCCGCGGCAGCCACCATAGTGCCAGCAGCAGCCCCAGCAATGCTGGGTCTCTGCTGTCATCAGACCGCCCCAGGAGACCACGTGCACGTGGCTCTGGCCAGGCCCGACAGGGATCTGTGTCCAGTCAATGAACACCTGCTTCTGATGACAGTACCCAGTCTGGGTTGGTATCGGATACGGTCCGTAGCACCCCTGCAAGGCACAGGTACCGTGTCCGTGGCCAGAGACACTGATCTGTATGACCTGGCAGGTACTCTCTGTGGCTGTCCACAAACACCAGTATATGGCAGCCATGAGGTGGAACTGTGTGCATCCATACACACATGCGAATTGACAACACGTAGGGCTACCGCATACACGCACACACTGCATCAACATTGCCCCACCTTGTACTGATGTCCCTCACCAACACACATACACATACATGCCAATCGGTGGTATCGGTGGCTGACTCAGGCATACCAAGTTCACGCCCTGTGCATATGATGAAACTGTGCCACCTCCTGCAATCTGTAACATCAGTGCAGGTACAGGTTAACATGTTGCTGATGCACAGGGTGACTACATAGACGTGTAGTAATAGGTTCATAGGTTCATAGGTTCATACTAGGCTATCTGCCCGAGGGCATTTACAAGCCTAGCCCATAGTTTTGTGGCTTACGCCACCCCTTTAGTATGGGGAACTATACCCATTATTTTGCTGTGCCTCTGTTGAGCAGTGACACTGAGGTAATCCCTGGGGTATATCTGCGATCTCCCATCCATTGGTCAAGATTTCTCTTGAACAAGGCCAGCGAGGTGCTCTGCCTCACATATACCGGGATTTTATTCCACAGCATAGGGAGTCTTTGGGTGATGAATCTATCCCTCCAGCACGTCCTATTAATAGCCGTGTCGAGGTTTAAGTCTTCCGCCCTTGTGACTCTGACGGATCTAGATTTTTTGAGGTGAAGCATATTCATCAAATCTGGGTTTGACATGGCCTTGTATGTTAGGCAAAGGTCACCTCTGAGCAAGCGGTAAGCGACTGAATAGAGCTGGAGTTCTTTCAGTCGGGCAGCATAGGACAGATGTTTGAGACCCTTTATCCTTTTGGTGAGGAACTTTTGTGGCCTCTCCAGCTGCTGCAAGTGTCGGGTCAGATACATTCCGAATGGGGCATTGTACTCAATCATTGGTCTGATGAGTGATGAGTATAGGGAGACTATGACCTCCCTTGATCTAGATGAATAGTATCATGTTGTTAACTGTAATATGTGCTGAAATAATTGTGGGTATATCACAGCATGCCTGATGCAGTAAGGGTATGATTGTCATGTACTGTTGTCTACACCCATGGTAAGTACCATAGTGTATCATCTGCACATGTTGGCATACTGGTGGTAAGGATGTCAACAGAAGGCTACATACATAGGTAGCACAGGGGATAAGGTAATGAATGTATTAATACGCAATGATGGACATGTAAACTGCAAGTGGCATGTTGCCCACACTGGACTCTGCAATGTGGATGTTTGAAAATGTTGATATGTGTGCAGTACTACACAACTGGTACAGGACACACAGGAGCACCCTAGCACTGCAAGCTCACATCTCATACCATGCTAGACAGCCCCAACACACAAAACTAACTGTCACAGGAGGGAGAGTCCCCATACATGTCAGGGATACTGTGATGGCAGGCCAGGTAGCATACATCCTACTAAGTATGGAACCACTGAGTGAAGGCTCAGTGTATGTTGTTTGACATGTGTATTACTGCAGGTATGAGCACATGGGTTTCCATCCAGTTATTGTACATCCTGACAGTACATGGTCTGTACACTTGTGTGCGCTGAGACTGGACCCTAGCCATCTGACCTGTGTATTTCCATGTATATGTGCATAGTGCCTGCAGATTTGCAGTGTTACCTACTGGAAGTGGTACAGCTTGTTTGTTGTACAATGGACTACATGCAGCCCTGCTTACTGTAGCTGTGTTTGCATGCATGTTTGCTTGCAATTACTCTGGAATACTGATCCCACCTGCAATGCATAGTTACAGAGCTTCTGTGGACTCCTAGTGACATCTGCATAGCTTACTATATGTATGTCCATGTCTCACTTGACAGAATGTCACTGTTTGTCCTGTTCACATGTATGTTGCCTGTGACACATTGCATATGACTTACCTGGCATTTGTCCACATGAGCAGTCATATATGCTACTGTTAACTAATCACAGGCACTACACCCTCACATATTCATCTTCTGTTGAACCACCTGCTTCGCTAGGGACGGCTTGCACCTGTCACCCCTGGGCTTTCAGATATTGGCAAAGGCTCTTGCTACCCCCATAGTGCCTATGTTAGGCAAGGCTCAAATGAAAACCCACCTTCATAGGTATCACAAGGGATAAGAAACTAAGAGTAATGCTACCCAATGCCAGAAGTCTAAACCTCAAGATGCATGCACCCGAAACTCTCCTTGGCATGGAGAACATCAGTATCTGTGCAGTAACAGATGCCTGGTTCAGGGCTACTGAGAGCACCCCAGCACTACCAGGTTATAACTCATACCATGCTTTTCAGCCCCAAAACTTGGAACGAACCACAAATGGAGGGGGAGTATTGACATTCATCAAAGATACCCACACCTCCAGGTTGGTGACAAAGCACCAAGCATCAGAGACTATCCATGTGCAACTAACAATGGGTGAAACTGCCTTCCAGGTTATAGCCTGCTATAGACCAACCTCCCAAACCCAAGAACTGCACTTGGCTGTTCTGTGAACAGTGGACATATGAAGGTCTCTCCAAACACCATTATATTGGGCGACGTCAACTACCCAAACATAGACTGGGAGCATGACTCTAGCTCCAACACCCTAGGCCAAAGATTCCTAGAATATATGAGCTCAAATGCTATGGAACAGCTTGTTACCA
Organism: Protopterus annectens; assembly: GCF_019279795.1. Taxonomy (NCBI): domain Eukaryota; kingdom Metazoa; phylum Chordata; order Ceratodontiformes; family Protopteridae; genus Protopterus; species Protopterus annectens. The sequence continues at coordinate 942,460,714 of NC_056725.1, read as the reverse complement.
CTCCCACAAGAAGGGTAAACATACTGGACCTGATCATCACCAACATGGGGACTCTATGCTCCAGACCAGAAGTGTATCCCTCACTGGTAAGATCAGACCATAAACTAATCTCACTGGATATTCACATCCCGACCCCACCTCCTGCCCAGAACACCACAATGAACAACTTCTCTAAAGCAAATTCACACTCCTCAAAACTGAGGTGGAAACCTTCAAAGTCCCCGGGCCTGTGGAAACTACAGACCAGACCGCAGAGTCCTCTATAAACGCATTCTATGGACACCTTCAGGAATGCATGGATCATGTGATCCTGAATAAAACCAAGACCCAATCCTCCAAAGGCAGATGTCCTGTCTGGTGGACCCCAGCCATAAACAAACTACACAATAGAAGGAGGAAGCTACTAAATGATACAGCAAAATCCTAAAAAGGGAAGGCATCACTGATCAGTATTAGCAAATAACTACAGGCACTCATAAGATTGTTTAAGGCCAGCTTCGAGAGAAATTGCACAGGACACTAAGGATAATCACAGGGCTTTCTTTAGTTATGTTAGGAACCTGGGTGGTAATTCCCAGATATGCTCAGAGGTAGTCCAAAATGTCAATAGAAACACCAAACCCACAGACATTGCCAACATTCTAGCTGACAGGTTCAGCACAAACTTCTCCCCCCCTCCACACCGAAAGTGCAAATATGTATCCCAGCAGAGTGCTGCCCCCCTGACATCTCAGATGCTCAAGTAAGAGCCGCCCTCTCCAAAGCAATACACACTGCATCAATGGGACCAGACAGTGTCCTGGGCTGTGTCCTAAATGAACTCCAAGACGTGCTACAACCAAACAAAAAACTACTGTTCAATCCCAGCCTTACTACAGGATATGTGTCCAAAGAGTGGCGTACAGCAACAGTGGTCCCTCTACAGAAAGGTGGTGCCTCAACAGATCCTGGACACTATCTGGACACTATCGCCCCATAAGCCACACTAGCTAGGTCTGCAGAGCTATGGAAAAGATCATCATGGACCACATAAATATAGATATTGGGGACCTACAGACACTGGTTCATGCCCAGTTTGGTTTTGTTAAGGGCAGATCCTGCCTCTCAAACCTGGTTGATTTCTTTGAAACAGTCACCAAGGCCATTGACGAGGGGAAGGTGGTCCACACAGCCTACCTGGACCTCACAAAAGCCTTCGATACAATACCCCACTTGGGCATTCTAGAGAAGCTCACCAGCTTAAATATAAGCCCCTATGTCACTAGATGGATTGCACACTGGCTCAAGGACAGAACCCACATGGTTAGAATTGCTGAAGCCATGCCAGACTCCAAACCAGTTACAAGTGGTGTCCCACAAGGCTCAGTCCTGGGACCTCTCTTGTTTGGTATATATATTTATCGGAGGTACAGGCCAACACGGAAGGACTGTGGCTGACCAAATATGCAGATGACCGCAAACTGGCCACCATAATCGACTCTCCAGCCGACACAAGCATCTTCCAAAAGGGCCTCATAGAAACAGACTACTTGTGCCAGAGCCGTGGCCTCCAGCTGAATGCAAACAAGTGTATGGTCATCCCCTTTGGCAAAAACAAAGTACCCACAAAGTACCACATAGGTGGTACTCCATTACGTACAGAAGAAGTAATTAGGGACCTGGGGACCCAAGTTGATAGCAACCTCTCATTTGACAACCACGTGGCCAAAGTGGTTAGAAAGACATTTTATATAGCCCACCCCATCATGAAGGGATTCACATCTACATCAGGGGAGGGCATCGTGCCTCTTTACTCATCCCTCATCAGGCCCATAATTGAGTACAATCCCCCTGTTGGGATGTACCTTACCAGACACCTGCAGCAACTGGAAAGACCTCAAAAGTACCTCACCAAGAGGATCAAAGGGATCAAACAGATGCCATATGCTGACCGGTTAATGAAACCCCAGCTCTACTCAGTGGCATACCGCCTGTTCAGAGGCGTTCTGTGCCTAATGTATAACACCATGTCAAACCCGGAATTAATGGGCATGCTGCACCTGAGAATATCCAAATCCCATCGGGCTACACGATTGAGAGACCTGAACCTCAGCACTGAAATAAATAGGACATGCTGGATGGACAGATTCATAACCCAGAAGCTCACTTCACTCTGGAATAAACTCCCAGTCCAGGTTAGGCAGAGTCCCTCATTGACTCTCTTCAAGAGGGATCTTGATGAGTGGATGGGACATTGTAGGTTTACCCTGGGTATCACTTCTGTGTCACTGTTAGAGGCACAGTATACTAACCTCGGAAAAGGGCATGGCAAGATATATTTACAATGGATGGCGACAGCCAAACACATTCTGGCTAGGTTCTTAAATGTTCTAGGGCAGATAGCCTAGTATGAACCTATGAACCTATGAACCTATGTACCTTGTTCCCCCATTGGCCCTGTGTGCTTTTAATCACCATGGCAATCACAATACTATGGTAGCATGTGCAAAGGTCAGTTGTCAGTCACCTCTATGGTACAGTTGTGGAATATGTGGGTCATGTGGCAATGTCACAGCTACCACATGTACACAGTCAACCCTCTCCCTTCCACATGGACATACAACACATGTATGAGATGGAACCACATAGCCAAACTGGGGACTAAGCACTCTGAACCCAGTACTGGCATAACCTGTCAGGTGGCATGCAATACTACAGTGACTACAATACCAGTCTGATGTAGACCTACACTGACAGCAATACAAGCACGTGAACACACTGGGCTATTTGTGGAGGCTTAGAATAGCATCCTGCCTAAGCGGCACATACCTCTGCAGCTGGCACACAGGCATACGTTATGCCTGAACACATCACGCATAACACATAGCACACAAATCCTCTGTGCCAAACAGTCACAGCCTGTATGGCTAGACAACACACCTGCCACAGTTGTGTTAGCTACCTTTATTGTCCGGTACAGTGTGGTCACGCTCACCAGGCTGGACAAGGTGAAGGTCACAGTGATATGCCCGTGGGGCACTATGGTCCACCACATAACACAAGCATACAGGTCAGTCAGAGGCATGGACACATATGACTCAGTCATTGTCCATGCCACATACCTTCTCCTGCTGTACTTGTAGGGTGTCGACATCATCAGTGTTTAGAAAGGGGAATGTGTATCCTGTAGTCTGTTCTCCTAGTTGCCAAAAGGGACATTTCCCTCACACAAAATTGCACACTCACTAACCCCCCTCATCCAAACACACACACTTGCAGGATTCAAACCCCTACCTGACTATATCATGACACTTGAGATGGATGCATTAACAGAATGCACTATTCGTATTACTGGGATGTTCCCCTTCTCCTGCTGTACTTATAGGGTGCTGACATCATCAGTGTTTAGAAAGGGGAATGTGCATCCTGTAGTCTGTTCTCCTAGTTGCCAAAAGGGACATTTCCCTCACACAAAATTGTACACACACTAACCCCCCCTCATCCAAACACACACACTTGCAGGATTCAAACCCCTACCTGACTATGTTATGACACTCGAGATGGACGCATTAGCGGAGCACGCTATTCGTATTATTGGGAGGTTTGCTTTCTCCTGCTTTACTTATAGGGTGCTGACATCATCAGTGTTTAGAAAGGGGAATGTGCATCCTGTAGTCTGTTCTCCTAGTTGCCAAAAGGGACATTTCCCCTCACACACTAACCCCCCTCATCCAAACTTCTACCTGACTATGTTATAACACTTGAGATGAACACATTAGCAGAGCACGCTACTCACATTACTGGGAGGTTTCCCTTCTCCTGCTGTACTTATAGGGTGCTGACATCATCAGTGTTTAGAAAGGGGAATGTGCACCCTGTAGTGTGTTTTCCCAGTTGCCAAAAGGTACATTTCCTTCACACAGACTTACACGCACAACAAACTCACTCACACTGAGCATTTGCAGGATTCAAACCCCAACCTAATTATGTTATGACACTCAAGACGGATGCATTAGCAGACGTGCTTTTCGCATTGCTGGGAGGTTTTCTTCTCCTGCTGTACTTATAGGGTGCTGACATCATCAGTGTTTAGAAAGGGAATGTGCATCCTGTAGTGTGTTTTCCCAATTGCCAAAGGGACATTTCCTTGCCACAGACTTGCACACACACCAACACCACTCACACGGGGGGGGAACCACAAAAACACAC
>NC_056725.1:942431297-942456513 GCF_019279795.1 Protopterus annectens | reverse complement strand
AAAGGAAAATCAAACAGATGCCATATGCTGACCGGTTAATGAAACCCCAGCTCTACTCAGTGGCATACCGCCTGTTCAGAGGCGTTCTGTGCCTAATGTATAACACCATGTCAAACCCGGAATTAATGGGCATGCTGCACCTGAGAATATCCAAATCCCATCGGGCTACACGATTGAGAGACCTGAACCTCAGCACTGAAATAAATAGGACATGCTGGATGGACAGATTCATAACCCAGAAGCTCACTTCACTCTGGAATAAACTCCCAGTCCAGGTTAGGCAGAGTCCCTCATTGACTCTCTTCAAGAGGGATCTTGATGAGTGGATGGGACATTGTAGGTTTACCCTGGGTATCACTTCTGTGTCACTGTTAGAGGCACAGTATACTAACCTCGAAAAGGGCATGGCAAGATATATTTACAATGGATGGCGACAGCCAAACACATTCTGGCTAGGTTCTTAAATGTTCTAGGGCAGATAGCCTAGTATGAACCTATGAACCTATGAACCTATGTACCTTGTTCCCCCATTGGCCCTGTGTGCTTTTAATCACCATGGCAATCACAATACTATGGTAGCATGTGCAAAGGTCAGTTGTCAGTCACCTCTATGGTACAGTTGTGGAATATGTGGGTCATGTGGCAATGTCACAGCTACCACATGTACACAGTCAACCCTCTCCCTTCCACATGGACATACAACACATGTATGAGATGGAACCACATAGCCAAACTGGGGACTAAGCACTCTGAACCCAGTACTGGCATAACCTGTCAGGTGGCATGCAATACTACAGTGACTACAATACCAGTCTGATGTAGACCTACACTGACAGCAATACAAGCACGTGAACACACTGGGCTATTTGTGGAGGCTTAGAATAGCATCCTGCCTAAGCGGCACATACCTCTGCAGCTGGCACACAGGCATACGTTATGCCTGAACACATCACGCATAACACATAGCACACAATCCTCTGTGCCAAACAGTCACAGCCTGTATGGCTAGACAACACACCTGCCACAGTTGTGTTAGCTACCTTTATTGTCCGTACAGTGTGGTCACGCCACCAGGCTGGACAAGGTGAAGGTCACAGTGATATGCCCGTGGGGCACTATGGTCCACCATATAACACAAGCATACAGGTCAGTCAGAGGCATGGACACATATGACTCAGTCATTGTCCATGCCACATACCTTCTCCTGCTGTACTTGTAGGGTGTCGACATCATCAGTGTTTAGAAAGGGGAATGTGTATCCTGTAGTCTGTTCTCCTAGTTGCCAAAAGGGACATTTCCTCACACAAAATTGCACACTCACTAACCCCCCTCATCCAAACACACACACTTGCAGGATTCAAACCCCTACCTGACTATATCATGACACTTGAGATGGATGCATTAACAGAATGCACTATTCAGATTACTGGGATGTTCCCCTTCTCCTGCTGTACTTATAGGGTGCTGACATCATCAGTGTTTAGAAAGGGGAATGTGCATCCTGTAGTCTGTTCTCCTAGTTGCCAAAAGGGACATTTCCCTCACACAAAATTGTACACACACTAACCCCCCCTCATCCAAACACACACACTTGCAGGATTCAAACCCCTACCTGACTATGTTATGACACTCGAGATGGACGCATTAGCAGAGCACGCTATTCGTATTATTGGGAGGTTTGCTTTCTCCTGCTTTACTTATAGGGTGCTGACATCATCAGTGTTTAGAAAGGGGAATGTGCATCCTGTAGTCTGTTCTCCTAGTTGCCAAAAGGGACATTTCCCCTCACACACTAACCCCCCTCATCCAAACTTCTACCTGACTATGTTATAACACTTGAGATGAACACATTAGCAGAGCACGCTACTCACATTACTGGGAGGTTTCCCTTCTCCTGCTGTACTTATAGGGTGCTGACATCATCAGTGTTTAGAAAGGGGAATGTGCACCCTGTAGTGTGTTTTCCCAGTTGCCAAAAGGTACATTTCCTTCACACAGACTTACACGCACAACAAACTCACTCACACTGAGCATTTGCAGGATTCAAACCCCAATCTAATTATGTTATGACACTCAAGACGGATGCATTAGCAGAGCGTGCTTTTCGCATTGCTGGGAGGTTTTCCTTCTCCTGCTGTACTTATAGGGTGCTGACATCATCAGTGTTTAGAAAGGGGAATGTGCATCCTGTAGTGTGTTTTCCCAATTGCCAAAAGGGACATTTCCTTGCCACAGACTTGCACACACACCAACACCACTCACACGCAAACACACACACTGAGCATTTGCAGGATTCAAACCCCTACCTAACTACGTTATAACACTTGAGACAGACACATTAGCAGAGCACGCTATTCACATTATTGGGGAGCTTCCCTTCTCCTGCTGTACTTATAGGGTGCTGACATCATCAGTGTTTAGAAAGGGGAATGTGCATCCTGTGGGGAGGCAGACACCAAGCACACTCTGGCTTAGCTGTCATTCCCTAGGGCAAACAGCCTAGTGTTGACCTCGACACCCATATGTTTAATTGTCAAATGCACATTATTTGTTGCTGATAGACTGTTTGCAGGTCTTTATTGCCATAGCATTCCCTGTTTGTATGAACAACTTGTGTATCTGTGGAAGATGTTTGCATATGGGAGGGATCCACTATATCACGTATGTCTCTGTAGTCATTTAACTGTGTGCACTGGGCAGATTGCTGTAATGTGGTTGATTCCTGGAATAACACGTACAAATACCAGATATGTGTGGCCAACTGCTAAACTGAGATTTGGCCTAAGTGTGTGAGCATGCCCAGTTCAGCCTTCCCATGGCATGTTGTCTGACATATGTCTCATTTATCAAAGTGTGTGAGCATGCCCAGTGTGAGCTTTCCATATGTTGAACTCTGCAGCCCACCACATTTGTGGATGAGTGTGAACTTCAACAAAAATCTCCCATTTATGGTTGTGTGTTGTGTGTCATGTTGTGTAGTTACTGTCCAACTGCTTTGTGTGTGAACACAACAGGGATTATACTGTGCCTGCAGGGTTTGCATGGGATACTTTGCATACAGTTGTCAACATCCTTTCATACTGACCTAACACTGTAGTACTGTATAGTGTACTGGTTCAGTACTTTGACTGTGGTGGACAGTATCCTGGGCTTTAGTCCTATCACTGCTTTACATTTCCATAGTGAGCACAACAGCCTGGTTAGGGGCCAGTTGTGCACATCTGACCATGTTGCATTATGTTCAGATATGAACTACTTAAACCAGGCTTGTCCAACATTGGTAGTGTATTCCACAACATAGGTGTACATTTGCAAACACTAGCGATGTGCCCTAGGCCATTTCTAATGCTAGTCGGAGAGTGTGTTTGTCCTTCACACACATTGTAAGTGGAGTTTGCCATGACATATGTCATGGTTAGTATACTGTGCCTCTGTCTACCTGTGACATAACAGTGATACCCAGGGTAAACCTACCATCTCCCATCCACTCATCAAGATTCCTCTTGAGGAGAATCGATGAGTGACTCTATGGATAGCCTGTACTGGGAGTTTACTCATGGGTGGGGGTGGCTTCTGTGTTATGGATCATGCAGTACAGCTTGTCCTATGTATGTCAGTGCTGGGGTTCAGGTCTCTCATGTGCATAGCTCACTGCCATTCAGATTGTACAAGGTGCAGCATGTTTATTGATACCAGCTTGGACATGGCTTTATACATCAGGCACAGCTTACCTCTGGGTGGGCAGTATGGCAGTGTGTAGCTGCAGTTTGTTTAATCAGGCAACACATGGCATCTGTGCAAGCTCTTTGATACTCCTGGTGAGGTACTGTTGGGGACTTTACAGTTGATGGAGGTGTCTGCTGAGGTACATCCCACAGGGTCTATTGTAGTCAATTGTAACACTGATGAAGGATGACTGCAGAGCCACAATGACCTCCCCTTATCTAGATCTGACAACCTTCATGATTAGGTGGGTATATGGTATGTTTCTGTAAACACTATAGCCACATGTTTGTCCAATGCAAGATATCTATCACCTTGTCTCCCCAGGTCTCTCATTACATGTTAAGTACGTAATGGGTTAACACCTATGTGGTAAATGGTGGGCACTTACTCTATATCCACGGGGGTTGACTATACACTTTTCTGCAATTAGCTTGCTGACATGGCTATGGCACCAGTTGTCTGTTCCTATGTGGCCCTTTTGTGGGATGCTTGTGTCAGCTGGAGGGTCACATATGGTGAGCAGTTTGTAGTCCTCTGCAAACATGTTCAGACACAGTCCTTCCATGTTGGCCTGTACCTATGGGACATATATACCAGATGAGGGAGGTCCCAGGACCAAGCCTTGTGGGATGCCAGTTATATATGGTTTGTAGTCTGACATGGCTGCAGCATGTCTGACCATGTCAGTTCTGTCCTTGGTCTGGTTTGCAACCCCTCTACTGACATAGGGGTTTATATTTAAGCTGGTGAGCATATCTATAATGAACACGTAGGGTATTGTATAGAAGCCTTTGCAAGGTCCAGCTACGCTGTGTGGACCACATTGCCCTCATCAATGACCTTAATGACTGTTTCATATGAGTCAAACATGTTTAGAGGCAGGATCTGCACTTAGGAAAGCCCCACTGGGTAGGGTCCGGTGTCAGTAGGTCGCCAATATCTTTATGTCTGCGGTACATGCTGATTCTTTCCATAGCTGTGTAGACCAAGCTTCTCAGGATTCTGGGGTGGTAGTTTTCAGTATCCATTCAGGCAACACCTTTGTTGAGAAGGACCACTGTTGTTGTACACTGCTCTTTGGGTACATATCCTGTGGTAATGCTGACATTGAGCAGTAGTGTGATTTGGCATTCCATTCTTCTTGGAGTCCATGTTGGACTCAGCCCAGGACACCATCTCATACCATTGCTGCTGTGTGTTTTGCTTTGTAGATGCTGGCTGTTACCTCAGCATCTGCAATGTCAGGGGGCCAGCAGTCTGCTGGGATAGATATTTTGCATTCGGGGGGGTTGCACTGCACCTGTCAGGATGTATGTTGGCAATATGTGTGTGTGTTTGGTATGTTGTTTGTAATATTTGTGTGATTCAGAGCATATCTGTGAATTCCCAACACGGTTCTTAACATCAGTTGTGGAAGCCTTGGGATTATCCTTAGTGTCTTGTACAATTTGTATCCTCATAGGTTCATAGGTTCATACTAGGCTATCCACCCTAGGGCATTTGTAAGCCTAGCCAGAGTCTGTGTGTCTTTCGCCACCCCTTGCTATGTGAATATTATGGCCATTTATGATTTGCTTTGCTGTGCCTCTGTCTGGACGTGACACAGTGAGGACCCCTAGTGTAACTCTACGATCATCCATCCACTTGGCAAGATTCCTATTGAAGAGTGTCAGTGAGGGGCTCTGCCTAACATGGAGTGGGATTCTGTTCCAGGGTGTGGGGAGCCTCTGGGTTATGTATCTGTCCCTCCAGCACATCCTATTTCATTATGTGTTGAGGTTGACATCTCTCACTCTCACAGCTCCGATGGCTTTGAGTTTTCGGGGGTGGAGCATGTCCATTACTCCTGTGTTGGACATGGCCTTGTACAACAGGCATGCAATGCCTCTGTGTAGGCAGTATGTGACTGCATTCAGCTGGGGTGTCTACAGCCAGGCAGCATATGACATATATTTGAGACCCTTTATCCTCTTGGTGAGGTACCTTTGAGGTCTTTCTAACTGCTGCAGGTGTCAGGTAAGGTACATCCCAAATGAGGCATTGTACTAGATTATGAGTGTGATAAGAGAACAGTATAGGGGCACAATGACCTCTGTTGACGTAGATGTGAATCCTTTCATGATACGGTGTCCAATATAGACAGTCTTCCTAGCCACATTGGCAATGTGAGTGTCACATAACAGGTTACTGTCCACATGTGTCCCTAGGTCCCTGATTACTCTTTCCATACATAATGGTTTACCACCTATGTGGTAATTTGTGAGTACCTTGTTTGGTATTTGGTGGGACATTCATACTGTCCACTGTCTTCAGGACAGCTGGGTGGGGTTCCTGTGTGTGAGAGTGTGGTCTGTAGCATGCTACAGACTGTACAGCAGTCTTGCCTACGGTTAGTTGCACATGGGTGGACTCCAATGCCTTGTGCATTGTCAGTTACCTGGACATATGGGTGTCTGTGCTGAATATGGATACTCACCCTCCTTTTATGTTTTGTTCCATGTTTTGGGGCCATGACACATGATATGTGGTATAACCTGGTAGTGCTGGTGTGCTGTCAGGAGGCTTGCAGCAGGTTTCTGTCACTGCACAAACATCAATGTTCTTCATACTGGGGATAGCCTCGGGAGCATGCATATTGGGGTTTACACATCTGGCATTGGTCAGCATTACCCTTATGTTTTTTTCCACTTATGTTTTGTAGGGTGGTGGGTTAGTCTTTTCAGCCTTGCCTATGAAAGGCTCTATGGAGGTGGCAAAAGCCTTATCCAATATCCAGATGCCCAGGGGTAACAGGTGCAAGCCATCCCTGGAACAGCTGCGTGGCTTGTCAAGCTTGACATCCCAAGCAGACAGACATTGGATCCCCTTGGAATGACACCAGTAATTGTGCCACTTGTTATAACTGATCATTCCGTGTTTGTACTGTGGCATCATTCTTGGTGAGGGTAGGATGCTGCAAATGGTCAGTGTCATACAGGCCTGGACTACATATTTGGAGAGCTCATCTATGTCTCTTTTCATGTAGTCCGGGGAGGTACATCTCAGGTCATTCACACCAGCATGGACTATGACTGCATCATATTTCTACTTGCTTTGGGGTGACCTGCATACTTGTGTTATGTGGCATATTGTAGCAGCCTACAGGCAGCTTACTGTACCCTTTCACTTGTTCAGTCTGGTGTGCAGGACAGCAGCGTGTCTCACTATGGAGTCACCTATTACAACTGTATCAGGCATGTTGTTTCTCCTTCTGGCCTGTGACTGTTTGGCACACCAGCTTTGTTTACTATGTGTTGCATGTACTATGTTTGGAGGTTGTTTGATTGGGTGTCTGCTTTGGAGGCCTCTGTTGGTGTGGTGTGTTTGTAATTCGGGCCTCCGGGAATGTTTTTCTGTGTTTATGTCTTTGGTTTGCAGTTGTGATAGGTCTATGTGGGACTGGGTTTGTGGTGTGTGTGTGGTTACCTTCTCCTCCTGACTAGTTTTGGGAGTACTGAGTTGAGGGAGCTCAGCCTCCAGTTTGGATAGATGATTGCATCTCTCACATATATTTGTATTTCTTGGGGGGGAGTTGGGGGTTGTCTGTGTACTTGGGGCAGGCATAACATTGCCTCAAGATTCACAGATTCAGCTTGTTGTGTCTGGCCTTAGTGGATTGTATGTGTGGACATATTTTATTGCCATACTACTGATCAGTGATTACTACTTTTTTTATGTTTGCTCTATCATGTAGTAGCTTCCTCATTCTCTTGCATGGTTTGGTTATGGCTGGTGTCCACTATGCCAGATGCCTGCGTGTATGGCATTGTGTCTTGTTTTAATTTAGGATTGCATAATCCAAGCATTCCTGGCAGTGTTCATGGAATGGCTGTATTACAGGTTCTGAGGTGTGGCCCATATTTTGTACCTGCACAGGACCTTTAATGGATTCCACATCAAGTTTGGAGGAGTGCAAATATTGCTTTACACATGTTTTTCACTGTGGTTTTCTGGTCAGGGACTGTGGTCAGGATTTGTATATCCAGTGTGATTACTCTATGGTCTGGTTTTACCAGTGAGCAATACACTTCTCGTCTTGCCATCCAGTACCCATGTTGCTGATTATCACATCCAGTATGCTTACCCCTCTTGTGGGAGTGGTACGTTGTTCCTGGGCATTTTGGTTTATGGATTCTATGAACTTTTTTCCTACAGTGTTGGAGCTAGTATAACGCTCCCAGTCTATGTCTGAGTATTTTCAGTCACCCAATATAATGTGGTTTGGAGGACTTGATATATTCATGTATTCCAGCATAGGCCAGGTGCAGTTCCTGGTGTTGGGACGGTAGTCTGTAGCAGGCTATAAACTGGGGGGCAGTTTTAGCCACTGTTACTTGACCATGGCTAGTCCATGCTGCTTCTTGTTGTGGTACCAACATGGGGGTGTGGTTATCCTTGACAATTATTGCTAGTCACCCTCCTTTTGTAGCTTGTTCCATGTTTTGAGGCTGTACAGCACAGTATGAGGTGTAACCTGGTAGTGTTAGGGTGCTGTTGTGAGCCTTGACCCAGTTTTCTGTTACAGCACAGATATCAACATTCTCCATACTGGGTGAGTTTAGACTGAATGCATCTTGCTGTTTAGACTTCTGGCATTGGGTAGTATTACATCTAGGTTCTTATCCCTTCTGATACCTATGGAGGTAGGTTTGTGTTTTGAGCCTTACCTATTCAGGGCACGCTGTGGGTAACAACAGCCTTTGCCAGTATCCATATGGCCTGCACTGATAGGTGCACGCCAGTCCTAGCAGGTGGGGCATCATGTCATGCTCAGCATGTCATCCCAGGCTGGCACACATTGGATCCCCTTTGACTAACTGCGATACTTCAGCCAATTATTGCACTTGATCATCTCATTGTCATATTGTGGCATGATGCTTGGTGAGGGTAGGATGTTAGTCATGGTCCTCAGGTGTGCATATAGTACATGGTGTTACATTACTTAACACATGGCATTCATGCCTCAGGTGGTGCTACAGGGCTGCCTCTGTCGGATGCACATATTACACTCCCTGTACATGTTTGTGAGCAGGTCATGTCATTTTAGGCATCCCTGTTATTATTTGAGTGAGTCAGAGGGGGTATCATTCCCAGGGTTCCTACTGAGCCAGTGTATGTGCTATGCATTGCCTCTTTGCCAAGGCCAGGGCATACTGGGCACGCCTCCTTCGGCCTACTGGGGCAGGCTCAGGTTGTTCCTCCTCTGAGTCACGCTCTGCCTGTGATGGCCTTGGCAATGGTGGGTGGCTGTTTGGCCCAGCCCTATGCTGGTCCTGCTGCAGCTGTTTTCGCAAGATCATATTATGTAGCATAGCACATACCTTGACAATTTGTGTACATGTAGTTGGTGTGTACTGCAAGGCTCCACCATATGTGTCCAGACACTGGAACCGTGACTTGAGCAGCCCAAACACACGCTCTATTACATTACGTGTTTGTGCGTGTGCCTCATTTTGGCATTCCTGTTCAGGTGTGTGTGCATTTCTGATGGGTGTCATCAGCCACGGCTCCACTGCATAACCTGCATCCCCCACTAGGTTTCCATGTGGGATGTCCCCATTGGCAAATGTCTGGTACAGCTGCGTCAAATGCCAGATGTGGGAATCATGGTAGCTCCCAGGGCAGCCAGCACACACATTCATTATTATGCCCTGGGCATCACACACAACCTGGCAGTTGATGGAGGGGAAGCCCTTGCGGTTAATGTAGGCCCTACCCCGCTCACCGGCTGGTGCTTTAATGCATATGTGCGTGCAGTCTATTGCACCCACTAACTCAGGGTATTCCGCTATTTGCTGGAAGAGACGCATATTGCTGGCCATTACCTCACGGGCATTGGGGAAATATACATAATCACCGACATGTGCTGACATGGCATCCAGGAACTGGTGCAGTACCCTGGAGGCTGATGCCTGTGATATCCCCATCATATCACCAGTTGGTCTCTGGAAGGTACCTGTTGCTAGTATTCTTAGGCCAACACATACCTTGGTTTCCACTGGGATGGGTTCCCCTCTGTTGGTTCTGTGTGTGAGGCGTGGCCTGCACAGCTCCACTATTTGCTGCAGGAGGTCTCTGTCCACTCTATAGCGCTCTACTATCTCCAGCTCATGTAACCCGTGGTAGGTAACCCTGGGTCTGTACACTCTTTTCCGTCTCCTCACTGTGAGTTGTCTGGCACCATCTGCATTGTCACCACCCTCAGCAAGTCGCCTATGTCTCATTATGACAGCTATGGCAGCCCCTAACATTTCTGCTCTGAGTTTAGCTTTTTCAGTTTTCACTTCTAGTAGCTTAATCCTGTCTTGCAGTGTCTCTTGAGAGAAACATCCTGCACTGCTGTTTGCAGAGTTTTAAGTGCTGGGCTGGGCTACTATTCTGCCTGTGTAATTGCCTGCTTCTAATTGTTTTCACCATCTAGCTCCAGCAGTATTCCCTGCTAGCTTCCTACTAATTCTGTTGCTTCCTTTTTCCTTTCTATTTCCTCAGGGGGGAGCAGCGTGCATACTAGCAGAAACACGTCACAGTGGCTTCCACGCATGCACACATGCTTACACGGTTCAGAATCTGCTTATTCGGGTTAAAACACGAGCACACCCGCGCAAACAGTGTTAAACATCTCCCAACATGCTCCCACATGCTCAGTCTGCCTTACACGTGCGCACACTGTCTTACTCATGCTTCATGGCACGCACACGTGTGCATGCACACCCAGCAAGAAACTTTGGTGTAGGCAACAGTGTACACCTTCCATTTCTTGACTTTCCCATGCTTATGTTGTGGCACTCCTCTTTCCATGATATGTGTCTGACATCTGTCATGTAACTCTGACCTCCAATGAACTGCATTTCTTTCTGCCATTCCCCCCTGTGATGTCACCTATCTCCTACTCTGTTCCTCCCCCTTCTGTAACTCTTACACTACTCAGAATGTGCTCATTTGCTATGTGACAGTGGAATTCAGTATCCTAACACTCATTTGCATCAGATTGCCTACTAATGGTTAGTTACATCTCTTAGACTCAGCTTCCCCCCTTAGCAACCACTAAACAGTGGCCATGTTGTTTTTGGTCTGCTGGTCCCTGCATTGTAAATCCATGTATTGCATAAAACCCACATTTGTGGGTTTATAACCTTCATTTTTATGTTTTATACAGCGCAGCCCATTTACGCGGGACTGCAAAAAAAAAAATTATATTTTTATTACTTTTGCATCAGGTTACCTTGCCAATGGCCACATATTTGGCATGCTGCCTGACACATATGCACCCTTTATTTGGAGCTGACATGGCTCCATTGTGGTTTTTGCAGAAACATACTCAGTTGTCAACTGAGTACATTTCTGCAGCTAAAACGGCTCTTACACGGGCTGTTTTGGGCTTCCTGGATCGCTAATCAACCTCATTTGCATGTATTTCAGCTGCAAGTGAGGTGATTAGCTTATCCATGCCCACTCCGTGTAAGAGACATTTTAGCTGGTCTCTTACACGGACTTTGGGCTGTTCCTGGATCGCGAAGGCTGCATGGAGTCTTACACTACTCTTAGACTCCGTGCAAGCCTTCGTGAATCCTGCCCATTGCCTTTTTCACTAGTCCGTTGTCTTTCCTTCCAGCAGTTTGTTCATATTTAAGCACGGCCTGAGAAAAGTCCACCATGTTATTTATACTCACTAAACACAACAGTTTACTGAATGTCAAAAAAGTAAGTAAAAAGAAAAATAAAAAATCAAGTAAACAAACATAACTGCTGCATGGTTATAAGGACTTACGGTTTTGCTTTCCTTCACTTACCATGGCTTAAAGAACAACATGTATTGAGAAGTGAGAAAGAAATAAACAAAAGCAATGCAGTTGTGTGTGTGTGTGTGTGTGTGTGTGTGTGTGTGTGTGTGTGTGTGTGTGTGTGTGTGTGTGTGTGTGTGTGTGTGTGTGTGTGTGTGTGTAAGACAGAGAGAGAGAGAGAGAGATGGTGAAAGTGACAAAGTATGTACTTCTCAACTTCTTTGTCGAAAAATTCTTGACAAAGTCAACAACAAGTGGACAAAGACCCAATATCACAGTTACTCTAATTCACTTAAAATGTTAGTAGATAAAGAGATTTTGTATTAACATGTTTTAACTGAACAATAAGTATGAAACTATAATGACTAGATTGGTTGAGTGACTATAGTCCTCAGTGATTTACCAGAAAATCAAAAATTTTACAAGGGTCAGGACAAAAATATGTGCTAACAGCAGAGAAATTCTGGGAAATCAGGGACAGTTGTGAGATATACCTGTAAAATAGCCTCATGCTAGTAAAAAGTAAGAAAGTGAATATAAACAAGTAATCTGGAATCATATGGAGTACTGCTATACTCACAGTACACATTCGACATTTGAATTTTGTTTTATATTTTATCTGTTAGCTGAATACCTAATTGCTTCTGCAAAAAACTATGGAAATTATTGACTGGCTCTACCTGCTATGGGGTTATTTCAAACTGAGCTAACCAGCTAGTCACTGAAATGCAACAAAATGAACAACATAAAATCATTCTAAATTAACTATTTCATGGCCTTTTATTACTTATTTATATAATTATTTTTCACTTGGTTTTCCAATAATGACAACCACAGATGCTCTGTAAGGGTATGAGAGACACAGATTATTGTATATAATTATCTGCAAATTAAACTTCTTAATCACAGCCTTCAAATAAGTATGGAAGAAAAACACTAAATAAGAAAGAAATACATTCAAATAATATACTGTTGCACATAATATTATGTACAATTTATGGCAGAAAGAAACTGTCAGTCTGCATGATCTGCATGAGTATTCTGAGTAGTCAAAAGTGGCCATCTCCAATTTCTATCCTCTCTTTTTTCCCACCCCACGTCAGTCTTAGATTAAAGGTACAGTTGTCCTAGTGCATCTTTCCAGCCATTGTTTCAGCCACATTGGCTCCTAGAAGCTGAGACCAAGCCTACCCATAACAAAAGCTCCTCACCTTGCCAAGGTCTACCCTCCACACTCCCTACCTTAATGTCCCTGATCCTTACCGTACTCTGTCTCTGATCTTTTCTTTCCTGAGGATGCTGACTCTCATAACAGTTAGAACTTCTGAGAATGATACAATGCACTCAAATGCTCTGCACAAGCTTAGGCACATCTGTTTTTCTCTATTATCTGCTCCGTGGTTCCCTCCAACATGTCATTTGTTCATACCTGGATCATTAGATATAGGAACCTTCTTTCTATTGTTAAAGGTTTGCTTTTCTCATTGTGAAGAAGGTTGGGACTATCTCTGCTGCCACCAAAGTCATCCTCTATGCATGCACCCCAATCTGCTGCCACTAGTAAATGAGTCTCTCATCACCAACACCCCTCTGTCCCTTATGATGTGCCTCATTCTCCTAATTACATACTCCCATAGACTATGCCTTCTTCGTTCCTTATGACTAAGTGCCTCAGCCTTCCCTTTCTTTCCTCCTCTCTTCTGTCTGTCTAGTACTACCTCTTAATTAGCTACCTTAGAAACTTAGAAAGTTAATAGTATAACAGGTTTTGCATTAGCATGATTTTTCAGAAGGACATTAAGTCTGAAAATCAAATGTCTGCCATTATTTTCTAACTTCAGTCCTCAGTGATTTGTCAGTGATTTGCCAGAAAACTACAATTTTATAAGAGCTGGACCAAAAATATAATTCAAAAATCTGAACATGCTGCGAAAATCTGGACAGTTGAGAGTTATGCTGAGTGATGCCTCCAGGTGTTTATGCAGTTACATCCTACTGTTGTCTATAGACATCAAATATTGCTTGTTCATGTTTGTACAAATAATTCCAAAGACATGATACATACAAAGTATTAAAATATAGTGGATATAAAAAGAGTACACACCCCTGTTAAAATGCCAGTTTTTGTGATATAAAAAAAATAAGACCACAATAAATTATTTCAAAACTTTTCCCACCTTTAATGTGACCTATAACCTGTACAATTCAATTGAAAAACAAACAAAGCCGTTAGGGGAAAAATATAAAAAATAAAAAACGTACAATAAGCTGGTTGCATAAGTGTGCACACCCTTAAACTAATACTTTGTTGAAGCACCTTTTGATTTAATTACAGCATTCAGTCTTCTTGGGAAGGAGTCTACCAGCATGACACATCTTCACTTGACAATATTTGGTCACTCTTCCTTGCAAAAGCACTCCAAATATGTCAAATTGCGAGGGTATCTCTTGTGCACAGCCCTCTTCAGTTCACCCCACAGACTTTCTATTGGATTTAGATATGGGCTCTGCCTGGGCCATTCCAAAACTTTAATTTTCTTCTGGTGAAGCCATTCTTTTGTTGATTTGAATGTATGCCTGGGGTCATTGTCATGTTGAAAGGTGAAATTCCTCCTCATCTTCGGCTTTCTAGCAGACGCCTGAAGGTTTTGGGCCAAAAAGGACTGGCATTTGGAACTGCTCATAATTCCCTCCATCTTGACTAAAGCCCCAGTTGCAGCTGAAGAAAAGCAACCCCAAAGCATGATACAGCCACCACCATGCTTCACCGCGGGGATGGTGTGCTTTTGGTGATGCGAAGTGCTGTTTTTGTGCCAAATGTACCTTTTGGAATTGTGGCCAAAAAGTTCAACCTTGGTCTCATCAGATTATAACCCATTTTCCCACATGCTTTTGGGAGACTTGCTGTATTGTTTTGCAAATTTTAGCTGGGCCTGGATGCTTTTCTGTGTAAGAAAAGGCTTCCATCTTGCAACCCTACCCCATAGTCCAGATATATGGAGAATATGGGAGATTGTTGTCACATGTAGTACACAACCAGTACTTGCTAGAAATTGATGCAGCTCCTTCAGTGTTGCTGTAGGTCTCTTGCCAGCCTCCCTGACCAGCTGTCATCTTGTCCTTTCATCAATTTTGGAGGGACATCCAGTTCTTTGCAATGTCACTGTTATCCCATAGTTTCTCCACTTTTTGATAACTGTCTTCACTGTGTTCCATGGTATATCCAATGCTGTGGAAATGTTTTATACCCTTCTCCTGACTGGTACTTTTCAACAATGAGATCCCTTTGATGCTTTGTAAGCTTTCTGAGAACCATGGTTTTTGCTGTTGCAGGCAACTGAGTAAATGTCAGGAAAATCCTACTAGGACACCTGAACTTTATGTGGGGTTAATCAGAGTCTCTTTAATTGATGGCAGGTGTGTACCCAAGAAGACTGAATGCTGTAATTATATGAAAAGGTGCTTCAACAAAGTATTAGTTTAAGGGTGTGCATACTTATGCCACCAGCTTATTATAGTTTTTTTATTTTTTATATTTTTTCCCCTAACAGATTTGTTTGTTTTTCAATTGAATTGTACAGGTTATAGGTTACATTCAAGGTGGGAAAAGTTTTGAAATGATTTATTGTGGTCTAATTTTTTTACATCACAAAAACCTGTCATTTTAACAGGGGTGTGTACATTTTTTATATCCACTGTATTTCATTCTAAAGCTAATACAACGTCAAACACAACTGCATTAATATTTGACCTCTAATGAATGCAGGTAAAGAGAAATTAATTGATGTTCATATAATTATTTATTCATGTTGTCTTAAAATTCATGTTTTTCTAAATTTTTTTATTTTTTTTATTTTTTTTTTATTTAACATTTGTTGACCGGGAATGTCCGACTAGGTTCCACAGAGCCTGTTTTCAGCGGAGGCCCGGGGAAAAACGCTCCAGATATCTTGTCAAATATCTTGACAATCTAGTAGCACAGACAAAACTGCTTAGCTTTATATTAAATCTTTCAGCTAGATGACCAAAATGCTGACAGTATGTGTATAATCTGAGAGGATGCTCAGATGTTGTAAGCTGTTTACAAAATATTACAAACTGAATACTTATGTTCTTACTGTGACTTTCAAAATCCAGTTTAAGACATAAACTTAAAGAATGCAACCACTATAAAAATAGTTTGTGTTGAAGAGACTACCATTTATACTTCTTTAGTAACTTCTATGTTTTTTTTGATATGAACATTTATTTGAAATGTGAGGACTTAATTTGATTATATCAAAAGGCTTAGGCTCCGCCCTAACAGTGCAAACTTCCAGAGCTCCATTGCAGGAATGAGTGAATGACCTCAGAAATGTAAGGATCATCCCAATTAGTCAAAACCAGTCTTATTAATTCATTTTTTCCCAAATGATATAGTGAATGATAAGCTTCTGCCAGATAGACTAGAAAAGGATGTGGGCTACTCGTCTAATCCACATTGTGCCATTGTGAGTCCAGAGAACAGCTACAGCTGTCACGGATTCTCCTTCTTGATAATACACCCATTTTTGTCAAACCCTACACATAAATTCTAGGGGTTATAATAGATGACCAACTGAAATTCGATTTGCATGTCACCAGTTGTATTAAAAAAATATCAAAAACTTTGCCTGTTATATAGAAATATAAATGTCCTATCCAACAAGGCCAAGGTTTCCCTCTCTCTTATGCCTATCTCCTACCTAGCCTACTGTACAGCTCTCAGATCCTCTCTAACCTCCAAACCACCCTCCTAACTAAACTAGAAAATACTTATAACAAAGTGGCTAGATTTGTTGCAAATCAAAGCTACAGATCTCATCACTGTCTTAACTTAAAACACTTACAACTGGCTAGAACTACCCCACCTGCTTCTCATCTCCCAGCATCAAATTATCCACTCTGTCCTATACCAACCATTTTTATGCCCTAGCTTGACTCCTCTTATCTCCTCATATACCCCTTTCAGGTCTGTCCGAAGTTCAGACCAAAACCTACTACACATCCATAAACTCAAAAGCAAAAACTGGTCAAAACCTCTATAGCTACCACCCTACCATCTCCTGGAACAAACTCCCACTGGAAATTTGATCACTTAAACAACCAAATGTATTCAAATCAACTGCCAAAGACTACCTAAAAAGCCACTGGATATGTCACTGTACTCACCCTCTGTCATCCTTTAACCATTTTCCTAAATACCAAAATTCTCAAAGACTTTAAGATTCACCCTACATTAATAAAAAATATTGTAGGGTTCCAAAAGCTTATAACATCTCTAGACCTAAAACATTCCTTAATGATGGCCCAACCAATTCACTTAAATCCTAACTTCAAACTAAACAACAACATGCTAAATCTAGGCAAATGTCCTCTCATTAAGAATTGCTTAGTCTGGGACTTTTATAAAATCAAAGACCACCCATTTGAATCTATTATAGCATCCTTGGTAGTCAATAAAAGATATTACATAATCGATAATCGTCAAACAAATAATATACCTAATAACCCTAGTTACAGATAAGATGGAAGTGACGCCATTAGATTTCCAACTCTATCAGCAATTAATAAGACAGTTTCTGTTAAGGTCTAAAATGCTTTCAAACGCTTACAGACTAATAACAAAAATAAAACACCATGACAACATTTTATTTTCCAAGTACTGGGAGAGCCAAAACAAAGAAATAACTCTGAGCCAAAAGCTTGAGGCGATTGATATAACACTAAAACTAACTCCCTTCAAAAAATTAATCTATACTCAGTTTATGATAAACAACAAGGCCTATCATATGCCTTTATTTCTGAGTAAAATCAATTCAAATATCTCACCTCTATGCCCTACCTGTCCAAATTCAGTAGCCGATGCTTTACATATATTTTGGTCCTGTAAAAACATCTACAAGCTCTGGTGCTCTTTGAGAGCATAACTCAAGAAAATGGGTTACATGAAGTCCGCCCTTTCGTGGGAAATGGCAATTTTGAACATATTTCCTAGTTCCTACAACTCTGAGTCTAAACATATTATTGTAACACTTTGTGCATTACTCAAAACCTGTATTACACTCAACTGGCTAGACAGATCTAAAACCTCTTGGAAAGAGTTTCAATCCATGGCTACCAAATATGTTATTGCGAGCAAACTAAGTACAATAAGCAAAAAGAAAATAAACTACTTTCAGAAACACTGGAGTAACCTTATAGAAGCTCTTAACTAGACCCTCATTTATTTTAAATTCCTTTTCTTTCTTTTCTTTTGCTTTTTCCCTCTCTCTTTTCCTCACTTAAATAGTCTTCCTCTTAAAACACTCTACTTTCTGTTTTTCAACCTTACCAGACGAGGACGTTAACCTCCAGTCATTCCATAAAGGGATAAAATATACACTTATTATCATACCCTATACCCCTAATGGTAGTAGTAATACTCAATTTCTTTATGTTAATTATCTTTTATCAGTGACAACTGTGTGTGTGTGTGTGTGTGTGTGTGTGTGTGTGTGTGTGTGTGTGTGTGTGTGTGTATGTGTGTGTGTGTGTGTGTGTGTGTTTGTGTGTGTGTGTGTGTGTGTGTGTGTGTGTGTGTGTGTGTGTGTGTGTGTGTGTGTGTGTGTGTATATATATATATATATATATATATATATATATATATACATATATATATATATATATATATATATATATATATATATATATATAGTTAATTAGAATAGGTTTAGATATACGGGTACATATTATCTTATGGGACAATTTGGTTTGTGCAATTGCTAATACTTCCTGTTATGATCTTATGTTTAATTGTAAGCATCTTGCTTAGTAAATGTTAATTATATTTCCTGAAGTCTATTATTGAATGTACCTGACAACAAACAAATATTGTAAGTGAATGTAAAGTTCTTTCTTTCATTGTTTGTTCTTCTTTTACCTGTATTTATATTGTATACTGAAAACTGCAATAAAAATCATATTACAAAAAAAAAAAACTGTCATCCTTTCATATTTTTAGTACTCCGTCAGCCTTTATCGACTCTTGTCACTTTTAGAGCCTCTTATCTACCTCCTCTTAACTGGGTTATTGCCTCCTTCTCCTTAAAATACCCTTACTAATATATCACCTGCATGTTTTCTCTTATTACAACTATCTGGCTGTATCTACAACCATAGCCTTTTTCTTTCATTGTTTATATATTGTAAATATAATACTCTATCACCCTCCATATTTTCTAAATTGTATTTTTCTCAGCTTAGAACTTTATATTTCCTTTTGCATATTTTCAACTTAAGTACTGTTAAAGTCTTCTTGTTTACATACTTTTTACTGTTCAAATTTTACATTTTAAATGAAAATGTTGTGGAGCTGTTCACCCCAGCTCTTTGCTGAAAAAGGGCTATCAGCTCAGCTGGACAAACCCAGTCAACAAATGTAAAATAAATAAATAAATGAGGGTGAATCTGAGTATTAGGTAGTGATGTAGTTGTGGGGTGTGAGGGTGAATCTGAGTATTAGGTAGTGATGTAGTGGTGGGATGTAAGGCTGAATCTGAGTATTAGGTAGTGATGTAGTGGTGGGGTGTGAGGGTGAATCTGAGTATTAGGTAGTGATGTAGTGGTGGGGTGTGAGGGTGAATCTGAGTATTAGGTAGTGATGTAGTGGTGGGGTGTAAGGGTGAATCTGAGTATTAGGTAGTAGTCGGATGTCATCTTCTAAGGATGAGTCAGACACTGATGATCCTCAGAAATTTGCTTGGGAGGTGGATTGCACCTGTATTCTTCTGCATCAATGATTACTGGAAATTGTGCAATTAATTGTTTTATTTTTCTTAAGGTGCTTACTTTACTAGAGGAGGTGCTTTCATTAACAAATTGTTTTACTTTTAAGACAACCAAAGATCCAACTGTAAGAAATATGTTAAGTGGTATTTTAGATACATAGACAATTTAATTTTTATTTGTGAGGGGGGCAGAGAACAAATCCCTAATTTTGTTTCAGTTTTACAGCAAAATCCTTTTGGTAAAGGTCTTTCATTTGATGGGTTACAGGAGGGTGAGAAGGTAGTTCTTTTATATCTTGTATTAAAAGGCAGATTAGATGGTTCTGTGTTTACAAATGTACATAGAAAATTTATTGATGGCTATCAGTTTTTACATGCCTCCGGTTGCCATCCTCAACATTTAATTACATCCCTTTCATATGGTGAATTTTTGCGTCTTTCTAGGTTATGTAATATTAAGAAGGTTTTGAATGAAGAGATTAGGGAATTCAGCTAATATGTTTTTGAGAAGGAGTTTTGACCCTGAGGTTGTAAGGGAGGTGCAAGATAGAGTTTTAAATAATAGTAGGGGATGTAGATTTAATTTAAAGGAAAGGAAAAATGATATATCACAATGGGTCAAGGAATATTCACTGAAAGCACATTTCACTGAAACACATTTGACTGTGCACAATTCACTGAAAGCTCAATTCACTGAAAACACAATTCACTGAAGCACATTTCACTGAAAGTTATATATGGCCTTTTCCCCACTGTTGCGCCACCCTGGAGTTAGTATATATAGAAAGGGGGTGTGGGGGCACCACCCCCCACATTGGAGGTGTAGGGGTCATAGCCCCCCACCTATTTTAAATATTTTGAACTATATACATGGATATTTGTAATTCCAATAAATTACTCTTTTCTGAACTTAATATATATCCGAAATATGTGGGGGGGCTATGCTCCCCCACACATCACCTTACTATATATACTAACTCCAGGGTTGCACAACAGTGGGGAAAAGACCATATATAACTTTCAGTGAAATGTGTTTCAGTGAATTGAGCATTCAGTCATTTGTGCACAATCATTTGACTTTCAGTGAAATGTGCTTTCAGTGAATAGTCCTAGACCTATCACAATATCAAAAGAATAGTAATGATGAGGGGGAGAAAATATACTTTGCATAATATTAAAAGTAATGAAATTACTGCAATGGTTAGACATTATTGGAAATTTGTGAAGAAAGATAAAGTGTTACAAGGTTTATTACCAGAATATCCTTCTTCATCATTTACTAAAGGCAGAAGCCTATGGGATATATTGGTTTGTGGAAATTTTGTTCTTCCATGCATGGATGTACAACATTTATCAGAAAAAGTAGGCAATAGCTCATGTGGAAGATGCACAGTTTGTGCACAAATAGTACCTTCATTTAATAGTATTAATAATATAAAGTACATACCAAAAGGTATATTTTCTTGTACAAGTAAGGGGGTAATCTATGCTTTGAAATGTCCTTGCAATCTTTTTTACATTGGGGAGACCAAAAGAATGTTTAAAGTTAGATTTATGGAACATTTAAGGGATATTAAAAATCAGAAGAAAGATAAAGTCATCTCTGCCCATTTTAAAGCTTCACATAAAAGTAATAATTTATTATTACAGAGTACTGTTTTAGAGCAAGTAGATTTAAAATATGGAAATTATTTGTTATTAAAGGACAAACTTTTATATGAAGAGTCCATGTATATTTTAAAATATAACACATTAACCCCTATGGGGCTTAACAATGAAGTAAACTGGAAATGTTTGCTTTAAAGTTTAATTTCTGTTCTGTTTAATGTTTAATTATTTAATTGATTAATTAGGGTGTGTTAATTCATGAGGCATTGTTTAGAAGTGTTTTTTAGATTCTGTAAAAATGATTACACTGAGGCACTGGAATATTGCTCAATAAAATATTGGATTGCCCGCCTTTTTTGCATTCTTGTTCCCGTTTCTGTTCCCGGTGGCGATTACAGTTGGATCTTTGGTTGAATTACATTTATTGACTGTGGTTGGAGTCTTGTGATAAATTGTTTCACTTTGTCTAAATATTTTGTCCCATAGACATGCTTTGGTTTTAGATAGAACTGTTTGCTTTTGTTTGCTCTTCTCATTAACATTTGATTAGAATTTGAAGGAAGGTTTTGTTGCTGTTGCCAGAATTCAGTGCTACCTTTAGAGTGGGTTGATGTACTGGAAGTGACTTGAGAAGTAGAGATATCAGGGGAAATATCAGAGGGGCCGTCTTCAAGTAATTTCTCTGCTGCCTGCTCTCTCAGAGTGGGAAGGCTCTGTGCTTTATAAGGAGAAGGATATTCTGCATAAGGGGAGGGAGAGCCGAAGGGATGGGGGCTAGGCATCGTCAGAAGAGTCAGATTCAATAAATTTTTCTAATTGTTGTAAAGCATAAAACCCCAACTGCCATGTGGATTGTCCCATGTGTATTTTTGTAATGTATTAACTGTCTTATTAGCTGCATGCAGCTGTGATTTTAATTTTGCAGAATTAAGTTTTAAAATCCAAACTACAGATTATTTCCCTTATTTTTAAGTTCTTCTTGCAAGCCATTAGAAGCTGACAAACAAGAGGCAGGTACTGTGTTTCCTTTTTGTTTGAGTTTCTTTTTAAGATTTTCTAAAATAGCCTTATCAAAAGTTCCATCCTCAGGGAGTCATTTTTGGTGAGCTCTGGATATTAAACCAAATAGTTACAGCTATCTCTTCCATATTTATGAACCATATGCTTAACCAAAGTGCTAGGTTTTGGCTCTTTTAGTATTCCCACTTTTGCATTCATTGTGAATCTGACATAATGGAAAAATTTCCTGCTCTCATACGATAAAATCTGCTCTCATACAATATGATGAGACCCACTGTCACACATGATAGTAAAACCTGCTGTCATACAATAAAACATACTTTCATACTAGTAATATAATGAAACCCATTTGCATACAATAATATAATGAAACCCTCTATCATACAAAGACCTACTCTCATAGAATAATTACTATTCTACTGAAAAAAATCATGTAATAAAAATTTAGTGCCAGAGATTTCAAACTATGCTGAAGATAAAAAATATACTTTGCACTGGCACACCAGAAAAGTATCAAACAGAAAACCTTGCAGGAATAGCCCCAGGAGGTGGTTTCTGCTGCAGTAACTCACAGGTAGAGCAAAATCTGCTATTTCATGGCACCAACTGATATGGCAGTATTCAAATACTAAAATAACTTCATGCACTGCAGTGAAGGAGAGAAATATAATCTCATTTATTGCAAAGAGCACACGTACATGGGGAACTAAGCAATCAAGGTCGTATCTTCTCAAACAAAGCAATTGTAATCATTTTTATACTATAAACGATTCTGAAAAGAGCATTTTGTTATCTCTCAGGCTATAGCCACCGACCAATTAAAATTAAGCACCTCTATGCTATTTCTCCTATTAAAGTCTTTTCAGACTTTTTATATTTGCCTTTCCTTTTTAGGCACAAGTTCTGATCTTCCACATTGGCATTATTCATGATGGCACTATCCACGTTGACACTAGGGACAGGAAAAGCTTTAGTGCATGCCTAAGCTGTCAGGATCCATCTTTACACAATATGGATTTCACTTCTGGAGAATGAGCATCATAACAAACACTGAACATTTCCCTTCTTACACTTCTCCCTTCTCAGTTGCTTAAGTTAAACTGCTGTAAGGAGTAGACGTGTTAGGTGTTACCCAGATCTTTTTCAATTTAAAATTACAGCAATGCTGTGGGTAAGTGAGGTGAGGAAAATCCGTTCCACTTGCAGACCAAACTGTTCTAGCAGCTGTGGTAGGATATTCATAACCCATTTTTTTTCTTCTAATTTAGCCACAAAAGTCAGTTGTGTTAGGTCCTTCACAGTTCCTCTAGAGATTACCAGCTTACACCGAGTCACCCAAAATAAGGACAATATGCTTATTGTCCTAACCTAGAATTTTTTCATCTTCAATGAAAATAAACTTCAAATGCAATAACATTGCAATAAAATGAAAGAAAATAGATAGAAAAATAATGTTATTTAAGACATACCAAAAGCCCCCGTCCCAATTAAAAAGTTGATTCATTCACAGTGCAACCTATTCTAGCAGCTCTTCAGAGAACGTCTTGAACTCTCTGATGACCTCTTTGAACTGCACTGTGATTTTACTATTAATGACACCCTCCAAGTGTTTTGCATTTGCCATGAGCTCTGTGATGCTGCAGTTTAACTATCAGTAAACTTGCAACAGTGGGCATCACTGCACTGGATATCTTATTACTGTACTCTTCAAACTAGTTCTTCTATATGCTCTTCTTCCACAATTGCTGTAAAAGTTTAGGTTCATGGAGAAGTCTGGAAGTACAGAATGAAACTGATTTATAGCTCCAGAATGATCAAGGTAGACAGCATTTCTCAGGCCAGCAACATGGGACTGACTCTATACCTTTTGTCACTGTGAGCCATGAAGTTTCCTAAATGGATAATGAAGGACTCACCTAAGAGGAAATATGGTTCCAAATCAAAACTTTTAATGGTCAGTGAAATACTATGTATGTGTCCATGCTGGTAACCATTTGAAATGTCAGAACCTGCTTGAGTGAGTCTTATAATATGGAGACTGAATAGTTGAAAGATCAGATTTACTATGCTGTCTGAGATTCCATTTCTCAAAATATTTTCTTTTTTCCAAGGTATGGCAACCTTGGAGTTGGTATATATAAGTTCAGGGAGTGTGGGGATATGGGGGAGGGCTTGCCCCTCTGCATAAAAAAGTTTTAAGGAGACGAGCGATTTTCCAGATTCGGTCTTCTGTGTTTTCGTTTTTTTTTTTTTTGGCTTGTCGGCGCTTGGCATTTTGAGTGCCGCATTTCAATAGGGACCCAAGTGCAGCTTACTGCAAAAAGGATACCAGGAGCTCTAGATATCATTTGAATTCCTCATCACATTAGATTAATGATATCACTTATATTCATCATAGCATTAAGCTAATGACGTCATTTCTATCCCTCACAGCATTACACTAATAACGCCAATCATATCCCTCATAGCATTATACTAATAACATCACTTATATCCCTCTTTGCATTGGCTACTAACATAAGTCATATTCCTGATAGCATTAGTCTAATAACACATCTTATATCACTCATTGCATTAGACTAATAACATGTTATACCTCTTATTGCATTATACTAATAATGCCACTTATATCCCTCTTTGCATTACACTAATAATATCACTTATATCACTCATTGCATCACACTAATGACATTTCCTATATCACTCATAAATTTGAATGGCTATCCTTAATGCATAAGCAGCTGGGGTCTTAGCACAGCCAACAACAGAGTTAAAATGACTATATTATTGTAATCATCCTTGTGGTCTGTAATGTGTCAAAAAGGGGGTCAAGGAAGGGCTGTTTCACTTACCTCACTACAAATAAATAAAATAACTATTAATTTTATTTATACAGAATCAAGCTATGAAAGCATGTTTTGTTTTGGTGAGGAAATGTCTTGCACATTGTTGTTATAAATTTTAGGTTTCCCGATGTTGTAAATTTAAAGCCACAGTTCTGTTGGCAACATTACAAACAAATTCATTATATATCATTATAATGACACTTTTTTATCAACCTATAAGGCAATTAATGATCTCCTTCTTTAACTTGCAAAGCTCCTTTATAAGTACATGCACAGTTATACTTATCCTGCCTAAGCATCACTTCTCATTATATTCACTAATAAGTAATTGCGAGATGACCACCTGTGCCTTATTTCTAATGTCTTTGAATTTACTTTGCCTCCCCTCTCAGTTATGATTACTGCTGTT
>NC_056725.1:942388797-942426297 GCF_019279795.1 Protopterus annectens | reverse complement strand
TACCATTCCAAGGGATTGTGTAAATCCAATTATTACTGATACATTGGTTAGCAAGGCTCTATCTAAAGCTAAAAGCACTGCCTCCATGGGCCCAGATGGTGTCCTGGGCTGTGTCATACGTGAGCTCCAAAAGGAATTAACCCCGCATCTTAATACCCTGTTCAGTCTCAGCCTCTCCACAGGATATGTGCCCATAGAATGGCGCATGGCAATGGTGGTCCCACTACACAAGGGTGGGGCCACAACTGACCCTGGGAACTACCGACCAATAAGCCTGACCAGTCTGATCTGTAAGGCCATGGAGCGAATCATTATGGAACTCATAAATGGAGAGATTGGGAACCTCCAGTCGCTGGACCCCACACAGTTCGGCTTCGTCAAGGGCAGATCATGCCTCCTGAACCTGGTGGATTTCTTTGAGACAGTTACTCAGGCTATAGATAAGGGAAAGGAGGTACACACGGCTTACCTTGACCTTGCTAAAGCATTTGACACCATTCCCCATTCAGGTATTATTGATAAGCTCACCAGCCTGGGCATAAACCTTTATGTCACAAGATGGATCGCAAACTGGCTCTTAGACAGATCCCATAAAGTAAGATTAGCGGAATCTATGTCCGAATCCAGACCAGTAATGAGTAGTGTGCCTCAGGGCTCTGTCCTGGGGCCCCTCCTGTTTGGCATGCACTTCTCAGACGTACAGGCAAGCACGGAAGGGCTGTGGCTGACTAAGTTTGTGGACGACTGCAAACTGGGTGCTATAATAGAGTCTCCGGCCGAAATGGGGATCCTCCAGAAGGGCCTAAATGAGACTGATGCATGGTGTCAAAGCCATGGTCTCAAGCTAAATGCAAAAAAATGTGTAGTAATCCCCTTTGGAAAAAACAGAGTACCCGCAAACTACAACATAGGAGGTAATCCCCTGAAATCTGAAGAAGAAATAAGGGATCTAGGGACCCAAGTAGATAGTCAGCTTTCCTTTGATAACCATGTTGCCAAAGTGGTTAGAAAATCCTTCTATGTGACCCATATGATCATGAAAGGGTTTGCATCAAGATCTAAGGATGTAATAGTGTCCCTCTACTCTTCCCTCATCAGACCCATTATTGAGTACAATGCACCAATTGGAATGTACCTGGCTAGACATCTCTAGCAGCTGGAGAGACCACAGAGGTACCTGACCAAGAGGATTACTGGCCTCAAACAGTTGCCTTATGCAGCATGATTGAAAAAGCTAAAACTGTTCTCTGTTGCATACCGCCTTCTCAGAGGCGATCTCTGTCTAACGTACAGAGCCACGTCGAACCCAGAATTGTTGAACATGCTCCATCTTAGCAAAACCAAATCTACTCGAGCTACATGCTCTAGGGATATAAACCTCAACACAACAATGAATAGAACATGCTGGAGGGATAGATTCCCTTCGCAGAGACTTCCCTTACTATGGAACAGGGTCCCGATCTACATAAGACAGAGCCTCTCACTATCACTCTTCAAGAGGAACCTTGATGAGTGGATGGGTAACAGAAAGTTCACACCGGGGATCACACCAACAGTACTACTAGATACGGGCCAAGGGTACTAGCTGCTAGTACAACGGTCCAGGGAACTACAAAAGGGGAGGTGAATACCGCACAACGTGGCTGGGCTAATATATGCCTTTGGGCAGATAGCCCAGTACCAACCTATGAACCTATAAGGGAAATAAGGAGGGGAAGTATAGGCTTATGGTGGGGAGGAAGACAATGTTTAGGTTTATGACTGATCAGAAGGTATTGGAAGATTAGCATTAGGGAAGGACAATTTTAGGTTTAGGGAGCAATCTGAAAGTTACAGTAAGGGAGGGAAGGAGGATTTTAGTTTTAAGGAGTGGACAGAAGGTTAGGTTAGGGAGAAGAGAGTTAAGGAATGGAGGGGGATTTTAGGTTTAGGGAGCATTTGGAAGGCATTAGAAGATAAGGGTTAGGGAGAGGAGTGGGATTTTAGGACAAGGGAGTGATAGCAAGATCAGGATTAGGT
Source organism: Protopterus annectens (assembly GCF_019279795.1). Lineage (NCBI taxonomy): Eukaryota > Metazoa > Chordata > Ceratodontiformes > Protopteridae > Protopterus > Protopterus annectens. The sequence continues at coordinate 942,424,278 of NC_056725.1, read as the reverse complement.
TAGGGAGGGGAGTGGGATTTTAGATTTAAGGAGTGATCCAGAGTTTAGGTTTAAAAACCTGGAAGACAGTTTTTAGGGCTAGGATCAGGGTTCTAGAAGGGATAGCTTAGTGGTATTACATGGGAATCAGACTAGTGGGAGTTAGGACACTTACCAACATGAGACAGTAGCAATAGGGAATCAGTTGTAAGCTCATGGTATGCGAACTCTTGCAGTGCACCCATTTATTCACCATTGCTTACTGCTAGCATGTATCTGAACCAAGAAGTTTTCAATAATTTAGGAAGACAGAGAATGAACATGCTAGAAGAAGCATGGTATGCCTTGCCTTTGGCATACAGGCAGCAAAGCAGATGCACTACGGTAAAACTGATGTGTTTGCATGTGTGTGTGGGGAGGGGGGGTAGCAGGATCTCAACATGTGTAGCAACATGAACTGTGTAAATGTTAGGGATAGGTGAGGTAGGAGCTTTCTCCAGAATATCAGGCTCTGTAAACTAAATGAATAGGATGATTTGTGACTCACATCAAGTGTACAATACTGTTATTTGATCCGAAGTACTGCAGGCTGCTTATGTATAATGGCTGGGACTCAGAAAACTTTGCTGCTTAGCAATTAGTGAATGTGCACAATGTGCGTCCACCTGCAGAGTGTGTGCAATTTCTCAATGCCATGTGGCAGCATGTAAGGGAGCATATTTCATTGCCACACACCACAGAAGAGAGACAGACAGAGAACACCATGCAGGATGTCTATATGATAGCCCATTTCCTTGATGTAGTGGGACCACAGACTGCACCAATATGAAAATAATGGCCCACTGGTGAACTAATAAGGAAGAATGAAGACAGGGCATCACTCCATCAGCTGCCAGGTGGTCTGTGATGCACAGGATATCATCTACAATGTGTGTTCAGACCAGATTAGGCAGTTTCCATGGCCTACCTGTGAACTGTACTGGCATTTTTCCAGGGGTGATTTCCCCCAGGGCAATCTCATTAGTGATGCTGGATACACCCTGGAATCCTGGCTGATGACACCCATCAGAAATCAACAAAATTAAGTAATGTCCATGCACAAATATCACTGAGCATGAGCTGGTCCTCTCCTATGTTTGACATCCCCAACTACAAAAGAAGTGGAAGTGCAAGCACTGCATGAACATGGTCGACCTTGTCTATGGCCATGATGGCATCATCTATAACATATTCGTGTAGCAGCTTCAGGAAGAGGACCTCATTCATGGCAGGGGAACTTGAGAAGACAAGGCACATTCTAGTAACTAATTTAGTCTATTAAAACAATCACAGATGCAATGCATGCCCTCTTAGATGTCATCTCATAGTCCCTGCATCCGGTTATCAATTCTCATGTATCTATGGTACTAGTAGCTTGTGCCTCCAAAATGGCCCTGCACGTATGCTTGATTACAGTCATTGGCATGCCAACTTCAGGGACAGGGCAGTAATAATGACTCCACCGAAACCCAGTAATCATCACTTTTGTGTCCTCCCTCTTCAGTGGCATTAGATGATAATACTGACAGATGTCTAGTACTGGTGAGTGTCTCCTGGGTGTCCACTGGCATAGAGGTTGTGTCATGGTCTGTGTTTGCATTTTGTCTGTCCACCACACACACACACACACACACACACACACACACACACACACACACACACTGTAAATCCATATAAATTTTCTTGAAAAACAAATCATGGACAAGAAAGAATACTCCACCTTCAGTTTCCATATCCTGTACTGTGTTGAATTTGACCACCTGGGTGGCAACATAAATACGCTCCTGGAAAATGAAAATTAGAATGACGTATTCAACTCAACGCATACACCAGCCTAGACTAAACACAAGTTATTCCATTAAAAGTGTTCTACAGATATGGAGCCTAAATCACAAGGTATTCTACTAAAAAAGCTCCATAGCTTCCACTAGAGATCTACACTCTTAAATCAAATTACCACCAGAGAATAAAGACAAGTTTATTGTATGTGGATTTATATATTCATTTTTTTACTCCTATATAATTGGTTTATCTTCCCTACAACTGTTTGGGATTCTTTTCAGAAATGAACTAGTCAAGGTTACTGTATGTGCATTCATATCATCTTTTTTTAATCCTGCATTATTGTTTTATCCTCCATACATCAGCTTGAGACTCTTCTCCTGAGTTCTACAAGAGATTCACACTCAAAATCAAAATGTCTGCTACAGAGTCAGATTCAAAGTCAAGTTTATTATGATTATATGGATGCTTTCTCATAATTTTAAATTGTCCAGTATTCTTTTATCTTCCCGACAACAGCCTAAAATAACATTTTTTTTATTATTATTAACTCTCTTTGGTGTAGTATTTTTAACTCAGTTCAGTACATTTAATACTTCTGCATAATCTGACTCCTGCATGATTCACAGGTTAAACTGGGATCTGAGGAAACTTGTGATGAGCAAGCAAAAACATTTTTAGATGTACAGGCTCCACCAACAGGTTATATTAAATGATAAGGAAGATTATTGTTTTGTTGTTCTGGCAATTTAAAAGTATTTCAGACAGTAAATATGTTTTAATATCAGTAAACAGAAACAATGACAATGAAGATAAAATAAAAATAAAGAACCAGATTCAAGCAGGACAATAATGCTTTTGATAGAATGAATAAAAATCAACTTTGAGCTCCAAAAAGGCAAACACATATCTTCATAATATCAAAATTATATGCAAAAAAGAATGGCGAAGGTTTTGAAAGCTGCAAAACATTATCAACATGCAATAACTTAAAACTAATACCTGATTACAGGGCCAAACAGCAAATGATTTGTTAAAACAACATAGTGATATTTATTGACTAGATAAAAATGTCCATAAACCATTTTGGTAAAATTCAGTTAACGTAGGCAAACATGTACAATTGATTGCTTTTGAGTTTTTACTTAAAAGGACATATTTTATGGTAATAGTGGATTGGTTAATAACAAAGTTTAGCAATACATGGGTTGGACTAATGGGTTTACCAATCACTGCTTGTGAACATCCCATGCAAATGAGAATGGGTCTAAGACCCTATCAGATGTTTTAATTCTTTGCAGGTGAAAGGCCGGTTGGGTAGAACTGGGTTGTCTCACAGTGTACTACTTCCCTTCCATAACTGTAGTTATAGTAGTAACATGAACATAGAAAATTTAAATGTAAGAACTGGATCTGAAGAAGTATACAAAGACAAAACAGCTTATCGCAATAAAACCCATAAAATGAATAATCTGTTGTCAGTTTCTCTTTTGAAGGAGGAGGATCTGGAACTAAATTTATTTTGTTTTTCTCTCTCTTCAACTATCTTTGTAGCTGCTTTCTTTTTATTGGTTAGTTTGGTTGTATTCTTTGCATAAACATCATATATAGCAGATATTTTTTTTCCCATGCCCATATAGCAGACATTTTTTTTTTCTTTCCCATGCCCATATATTTTTTTATAACTTCCAAACCCTCTGTCTTTTTTTCTTTATCATTTCTTACTTCCCCTGGCACTTCTTTTTCTAGGTGGCCCAATGTTTCTTCATCCACATAGTATCTTTTCTTGATCTTTTGCATTAAGGAAGAATGATAAAAGTGCAGAACATTCTAGTACTTGAAAACATACCATCCTGGATAACAGATACAATCACAAATGAAATTATCCTTCTGGGTGAGGTAAACACTGACTGGCATCCTTTATCTGCAAATTCAGCAATTAACAGCATGAACCTCTTTGTATTCACTCAACTCATTAATGCACCAACAAGATATGGCAAAAATAACCCCCAACAATCTATCCTTGTCTGGATTCTTGTTACCAACTCATCTAATTTACCTCCTCAGGTACCATCCCTGATACACTAAGTGATCAACTGTCAGCTTATACCCCATTGGAATATTAAACAACTAACAGAGGAACATAAGGACAAAACTATCTGTAATCTCCCCAAATTTCTCCAAAGAGTCCTTCATTGAAGCTCAGAAAGCAATTAACTGGTCCATCCTAAAATGCCCCCTCTTAAATGATGCAGTTAAATACTTCAATGCAGCGTTTATAAATATTTATAACAACTTAGCTCCACAGCATACAAAAAGAATTAAAAACAGCCATACTCCATGGCTTGCCAACCAATGCAAACTCCTTATTAAAGACAGAGACGAGAGACAAAGCATGGATTAACTGGCAAAGGAATAAAAATGGAACTAAATTGGCAACTATTCATAAAGCTATGAAACCAAGTCAAGAAACAAGTTAACATAGATAAGACATCTTATTATACTCAGCTACAAGACAGCCATAAAAACAACCCTAAAAACTTCTGGTTCTCCAAATCTTCTGTCATGAACCCTGGTAATAAAAGGATCCCAGCCCATACCCAGATATTCCCCCTCTTCAAACAGCTGCCTATTTTAATACATACTTCACAGAATGCATAGCTAACTTAAACTCAAACTCACCTAACACACCTCCTTCAACACAGCTAACTTCCACTACCTTAGACTATAGCACATTTCCTTTACAAAACTCACCTATCTGCAACCGCTCCAGTATACCCACACAGGCAACTCTACCCACTTTAACCATTTTCTATTACTCTCATAAAACAGCTTCTACATAAACTAAAATCTTGTTCTACCTTAGACAGCAACCTGCCCCCGGAATACCTAAATCTAGCTACAGATGAAATAGCATACCCACTCAGCATTCTTATTAATAAATCAAAAACAGAATTATGTGTCCTTAACTTATGGAAAATAGCACATATTATCCCCTTACATAAAGTGGGTAATTCCACTGACATTATAAATGTCTTTTCCATAGCCATCCTGTATTCCCTCTCTAAAATCCTTGAAATATGTGTATATCAACATTTTCTCCACTACCCCTTACAAAATAGGCTAATTGCTAATATGCAACATGGATTTCGGCCAGACCACAGCACCTCCACTGGATTGCTATCATTTACAGACAATATCAATAAAACTCAGAACTCTAATAAACTTGTATCTGCAGTATTTCTAGATCTATGAAAGGCCTTTGACATGGTTTCACACTAAACTCCTTAATGAACTTTACACTCTGGGTCTATCATGTCCATCTACTCAATGGTTCTCTAGCTACCTTGCCAACAGGCAACAAGCTGTAATATGGCAAGGGTCCAGCTCTGTATACTTTCCTACTTCCACAGGAGTCCTAGCAGGATCCATCATTGACCGTCTACTATTCAATATTTTTATCAATCACCTACATTCATCTTCTTGTAAAGGCACCTTGACTCTACTGCCATTTGCTCTTCAAACACCTTGACTCACCTCCAAGAAATCACTCAACAGACTGTCATCTCCATTAAAACCTAATCACAAGAGCACAACTCTTATGTAACCCCAAAAAACAAACTCCTCCTCATTGCCCTAAATCTCACACCCTTAACAAAGCATCTGTCAAACTCGTTTCAGCAAATGGCACTGAAATTGAATTAGTTCACCATACCAAACTATTAGGAGTCATAATAGATGATAATCTTAAAGCTGACCTTCACATTCAAATCAATATCAAGAAATCCTATAAAAAACTAGGCATGCTATAAAGAAAAGAAAATTTTTGAGAACAAAAATTACTCTAACAACCAGCACATTTGTTTCTATTCTTAGTTTTACCCTGGTTGGGCTACTGTTTGTTTTTTACAAAAATGACTCTACTCAAAACCTACCTTCTATGGAGCCCAAGTAGTAACCAATTTACAATTGTCTATAAAACACAAACTTGAAAGCTGCTACAACAAAATTAAGTTTACTACTAATTCATCCATCATTCCCCATCACTGTAAAGCTCTACCTGCCCTTAGCTGTCTGGAACTCCCCCTCCAATTTCCTATAGTCAGCTTATAACAATATATAAAATCATATGCAGGCCATTAACCTGCCCATCTCTAGACCATTTAATCAACATATATTTCCCTTAAAAGAACTCTCATGTCAGAAGACAAACAACTTCTCACCATAAATAAACCAAATATATCCCCTGAACAAAGACTATACTCATACTCAGTAGGAAAAACATGGCACTGCCTACAGTACCTCGAACCACCAGCGCTATTTCTTACCTACACACCTTTAAATGCTACCTAAAATCATCAACCTGTTCTTGCACCAACCTTGGCTGAACTTATTTACTATACTTCACTTATCCCCTTCAACCTAAGTCACACCTGACAACCATCTCCAGCATTCTACTCCACTCGATTCTTTTGTTTTTCCCACTAAATTACCATATCTACTTTCTCTCAGTAGACCTTTCCCCTGCTTCTTTCTCTTTCCTGTCTACTATCCTAAGCTATTTGAAGACACCTTACCCTGCTTCTTCTTAAAATCTCCTTTCCTCTCCTTCCTGTCCTCCTTTAACCATATGAATATCCTCTTTCATACTAAGATATCACTTAGTTTCCTCTCACTGTCTCTAATCATGTAATCTCTAATATCTGTTTTAAATGTTTTATTAGAATTGTCTTAGGTTACATTTATCACAAACTAATCTATTTAACAAATAATAGTATTAATGAGTTTTTCCTCATATATTTTCTTCAGATCATGTTATTTGTTTTTCATTGCAGTCTACCACGAAACATATGTTTTATGTTTTTCTCATTACAATATTTTTTCACTCATGTTTTGTAGTATAACATTATACTTTGTGATTTAAAATACATGTAAATGTTTTTTGAAAGAATGTGATTGTGGAGCATTTCTCCCCAGGCCCCCACAGAAAATGGGTACTTTCTGGCCCAGTTGGACTTTCCCAGTACACAAATGCCAAATAAATAAATGGAACTTCAATTTTTATTTATATATTTTTTCTGTTTTTCTTGGGTAAGTATTTTTCTTTCCTCTTATTTCTGTCATATTCTTGCTGTATAACCTCTGTCTGGAAATTCCAGCCTTCTTGCACAGTAGTAACAATACATATTTATTCCTTATCCTGAAAAGTCAACTTTATTGTTTCTATGCTTCTTGCTTGGCCTGTCAGTTTTTGTGGGGTTTGTGGACTAGTCCTTCCTTCTACAACAGAGGGCTAGCCTTCCCCCTGAGCCTGGCCTAACCTTGTAGTAGGAATCTTTCCATGTCCTGAGGATTCTATGCTGACATTTTTTCCAGTCCTGGCACCAGTGCATACATCAGAAGTGGGCACCTTTTTATCCTGGAACCTCTGAGCCCATGATTATTATTATTATTATTATTATTATTATTATTATTATTATTATTATTATTATTATTATATTCTTTAACCTACTTTCTACATTATATGTAAAACACAGTCTATATATCAGTGTCTTCTTTGTGAAGTTTTTTTAAATGCTGAGTCCATCACATTAAGGTATTGACCAAGGCTAGAGGATGAATTGTTGTTATTTATACTTTACCCAATAACATTTTTCAAATGTTACATAAAGATGCTGAGCAAACACAATAAATAAGTCAAATATCTAAGAGCATGAACATCATATTTCTAACCACCTCCTGACCTCAGTATAGGCAAGAATGTCAGTGATACAGTAAATTGTCTCCAATATGAACAAAACTGTATTACTCAATATATTTTATACAAATTAAGGTTATAATTTAAATGATGCATCAGTTGGGTCTTTTAAAATGCATGTGAATAATTAATCTTATGCATGTGTACATGTGTGATGTGGGGATATATAACAACATGGGGGGGGATTTAATAAAGCCTACACTGACTTTTTTCCATGTAGGCATCATGGCACAATGCTTACATGAAAGTAAGCAGGTTTGTGATCCAGTAAACAGTGCTGAACAGTGCACATGCACGCGCCACCACAGAAGTATCCATGGCAAGTAAATCACCTCATAAGCAGGTGAATTGCATGCACATGAGGGCGGTAGAGTGATCCAGCAAGCAGATAAGCAGTCCTGCAGACCTCGAGTTGATGTTCGTAGTGTACATGGAAAAATTCTGTGTACAGGATTTTAAACAGACAGCAGGATCTGTAAAAGTGTAGTTAGATGTACAGAAATAGCATAGCAGACACAGATATGCGCAACATTATCCAAAGTGTGCAAAAACCATATGGGAAATAGTTTTAAAAAATTTTATTTTATTAATGATGTGGTTATGTTTGTGTAGCATGCTGCAGCGTGCAAACATGCTTTTATGAATAAAAAATAAATAAAAACAGAGTTTAAAAAACAAATTTATTAGTATGTGGCAGTAATGTATTATAGGACCCTGTGTGAAGTATCTACAGTGGTGGAATGGTGCTATTGTCAATGAGGCAGGGTCGGGAACCTTGTAGTTTCCAGGTTGTGTGCACATATCCCTGTGCAACTTAATAGCACAAATGGGTATCTGTGTCTGCAGATCTCATCTGTGTAGGCACAGAACCATGTTCGTTTCCAGAGAAGAAGTAGCTGACATCGGGGGGGGGGGGTGTCTGAGGATTTATAAGCTTATTGGAGCTCAGCTGCACCTCTTTGTGCTGTGAGGTGCTCTGCTGAGCAGGGGTGTGTGTACAGATCTGCTGAGATTTGCTTACCTTCGGGGCGCATGTTTCTGCGTGTTTCCGTGTGTTTACATGGCACACCACTGTGCTGAGCATGACCTTTCAGGGGGGTGTACTGAGCATTGTTTACCTTCAGAGCATGTGTTTGCAGGACATAGTGTAGTGCTGAGCAAGGAAGGCTGTCCAAAAAAAAATTGGCTGAGAAAGCCAATAGTATATTAATTACTGATGACCCCTGCTTCAATTAAACTAAGGCCATTAACAGTCCATAATGATGTACTTGACAGGTGGTATGCATCATAGGTAGCCAATCACACAGGCTGCACCTACAGCAGAGCAATATAAAGGTTGCATACAACCTACAATCTAATTTCACCCCCATACTCTGCACCAGTGGAGTATAGACTTGGGATTTTTAACTGAAGGAATGCTAGGGGCTGCTGCAGTTCTGCTACATCTGTATGTGCTAGATGCTGAGGTCAGTGCAGCTGCTGCAGATGTCAATAGGCCTAGCCTGAGAAAAAGAGAGTTCAAACCCAAGGTAACCTTCCAGGAGCTACATGAGCTCGAGATTGTAGAGCTTTGCAGGCTGGAGAGGGACATACTACAAAAACTCACTGAGCTCTACCAACCTCAACTCAGACCCTGAGCCAACAGAGGGGAACCCATCCTAGTGGAAACAAAGGTATGTGTATCTCTTAGAGTACTAGCTACAGGTACTTTCTAAAAACCAACTGGAGACATGATGAGGGTCTCGCAGGCATCAGCATTCAGAGTCCACCAGTTCCTAGATGCTATACTACCACATACCAGTGAGCACATTTATTTTCCCCTCACTCCTGAGGTAAGGGCCAGCAATATGCAACATTTCTACCATGTAGCACATTACCCTGAGGTACTGGGTGCCATAAATTGCACTCATGTATACATCAAGGCATCACCTGGTGAGGAGGGTAGAATCTACGTCAATTGCAAGGGGTATCGTTCCATCAACTGCCAGGTCATGTGCAATGCCCAGGGCATTATCATGAGTGTGTGTGCTGGCAACCCCGGCAGTTATCATGACTCCCATATCTGGCATGAATCACAGCTGTACCAGATGTTTGCTGGGGGGACATCCCACATGACCATTTACTGGGGGATGCTGGCTATGCACTGGAACCAGGGATGATGACACCCCATCAGAAATGCATACACACCCACAGAAGAATGCCATAATGAGCCACACAAACAAACTAGGAACATCACAGAGCATGTATTTGGGCTGCTGAAGTCACGGATCCAGTGCCTTGATATATCTAATGGAGCCCTGCAGTATTCTCCAGCCAGATGTGGACAGATGTTCATAGTATATGCCACGCTGCACAAGTGTCATGGCAAAACAATACTGCACTACACAAGTACATGTCAAATAATATAGACACCCTGTGCATCAGACACATAGTAGCATTTCCCTGCATCAATGGCAAGGATGGCGGAGATGTGGCATAGGTATCATCACATGCACAGGGTGTGGTGTGGGGGTGTCAGAGGTCTTGGCTGTGCCAAACAGTTGACAGCATGTGTGTCTGTCAAAAAGGCATGCGGGTTAGATGGGCCATGGAGAGGTGCCATGTCTGTCAGTTGGTGACCTGTATGTGACAGCGGTGTTTGAGTGTGTGCATGTACACAATCAAGCCCAGTACTAGCCCTACACATGTGTATGTTGGACAGCTGTGGATCATACATGGTACAGTGGACAGTTCACCATCTCCGACCACTGACACCACTGACATCAGGTTGTGAGGGGACAAACACCACCACCCCCAGTCGCCTGTGAAAACCAAGACAAAAGCAGTACATTACTACCTGCACTTTTATATATGGTAATCCACACAGACTCATACAAATGAGGATCGACAACTGCATTACCCATCTCACATCTTCTCATCTCTGCTCCCATGAGCAACAGACAACCTCACACCAACATATACAGACAAGTCAAGCCCTTTATAACATGCACTTCAGCCACATCCAGTTAAAGTTGCCAGTACAATCTGCCTGTAAAGTATGCAATATGACAATATACGTGACAGAACTACACATAAAACCCAGTACACCTATCTTGAGAATGATATGCCAGTACTAGTGTCACTGCCTCAGGTATGTACCATCTCCCATTTGTGTTTGAACAGGCAGCTTGGAGTAATTGCCTCATGTATACTGGCTGCTCATAACTATCAGAGCAGATGTGTTGATGGTCGTTCAAATACACAACTGTGACTAACCAGTCTATGAATCATTGTTAACTGTTCCATAATGGAAAATAAAAATATTCTACTCTAGCTAAACACAACATTTGTCCATAGGACAATATGGCAGCCCTTAACTTTCATAGGGTATATATGATCCGTAAAAAACAGTATTACACTTACCAGGTAAAGGACCATGGACTTGGGCCACACCTGATGGACCTATGAAAAGGCAAGGGAACGTTATTGTCAGCACCACCAAATGTTGCAGCACTACAAGGTAATATGTGCATGTATCCACATGTACAGTAGCTACTGTGATACTGGCTGCATTTTTGACATTTTGAGTATGTGTGCACAACTGAGTGTAAACCCCAACCCCCCCCCCCACTGCAGCTAGACCTGACACCCATGTACAGTTATGTACAGCCTGCCACAATGACTGATACAGTATTACACTAGTGAACACAGTATGCTTACCTGGACTCTACTCTGCTGTGGACACTGTGGCACCCACCTCCACAATGTATGGTGGGATGGATGTCTGGGAGCTGTCATGTATTCCTAGGTTCACCAGGAATTCATCTGTTGCCGAGAGTGGTTGCTCTGTTTCTGACCCTCCACCAGTGGTGGTACAATCCCTGGCAACATCAGCTACCCTTCAACATGCAGCATTCAGCATGCCTGTGGCTTGGTGTCATACCTGCTCACAGGACCTGTCCTGTTGACCAATCTGATTGACATCCCACACAATGTCTGCCCACAATGCTGGCCACTGTTGCTGATTATGCCTCCTCCTTGACAACAGGATCTGATGGTACTGTCTTAGTCCATTCACTATTATGTCATTCTCTGCATCTGAGAATGGGGCATGTCTTCTGTGGTACATGGTTACTGACAGACAACAAAAGTGGAAGACATTACAGGACCAGATAAGTGGATGACCACTATGTACAGATTCAACACACACAAAATGGCCTGCACTATCCTCTCACACATCATTCCCCACAGTCTGGCAACATACTATATGTGTGGATAGCATCAAGATAGTAGCAATACTTGGCTATATCTCTGTGTCCCATGACAGATTCTGCTGTATGTTCTTACACCCAGCACTGCAGTCTTCTCTGGTGTGTCCCCTACAGACAAACTCCCACTAATATGCCATACGGCCACAGCCAGACAAATAGCAGTGTGCTATTATAACCACTATACGGAGACAGTCCAGCAACACCAGTGTGCCACAATGACAGAAACAATGCAAATCTGCTGTAGTATATGTTCCCTGTAGGCATCATACCTCTCAACTATACAGATGTTTGCAGAATGTCAAGATGTTTGCCTCATAGTGTTCAGCATTTTCACACAACATTGTGGATTTCTGACAAAAGGTTGCTCAATCTTTGATGGTTGATGTCAGAAAATAAAGACAGACATCTGAGTTTAAGACTTCATACCTTTCAGAACACAGTTATGCTACTGTAATATCTGTTATTCTATTCACTTTCTTACTTTGTATGAGCAATAATTACAGTGTCCCTAATTTTGAGTCTTTGTCCTTCCATTAATTATGGCTTTGTTACAGAGTTCTTGCTGAAACAGGTTGACAGCTATGTTAGGCATAGCTCTCAACCAGACAGAGAACAATGTAAACAGAATCATGGACTTAGGCAGAGTACATCAGGGATAACTGCACTTTTAAAATGTTAGAACTATTTATGTGAGACATTGACAGAATGAGACGAGGTGAATTAGTATACCTCATCTGACTTTACAGGAGTATACACCCTTACTTATTGTCACTATGTATTACGTGTAATTCACTAGCTTCCCTACAACAGCCAACTGTTGTAGGAGGGAATAAGAGGGACAGAGCTAAGATGTGAGTGGTAATCAGGGATATTTGAGAGGGATGCCTGTAGATGTAGGACAGCTGAGTATCCATGACATGTCATTACCATAGATTTAAGACAGGCTTACTACTATAATCCCTATTCCCCATACCTCCATCCTCTCATCTGCATCCTGTTATATGAAGAAATCAAATACATACCTGGTTGAGTGCAGTACTCCTTTGTTGAAGTTTGCTTCCGGTAATCTTTTGAAAATAAGCTTTCTGTGTGAGGTAAGTCTCATAAAGACTTGCACCCCATAACCAGCTGCTTGCCTTTTTAAGGTACTGCTCATTAGCAGGTAATTACCTCTGCACCAGTCTGTGGCTCTAATATGCTAACTGCAGCCAAAATACCTGAATTGCACTAACATTAGCTAATGACATGCCACCATAGTGCAATATATATAAGGCCTTCATGTAGACTTGGCCCCCTTTTTTAACTGTTAAGATGGACATTTCTGAGGTGTGGATACTACACCATCACAGAGGGTAGGTATCATAATTGTCAACTGTAGAGATTTAACCAAACTGTTTAAATTTCCGCTAGAAGCCGTACTGAATGAGAAACCACAAAATTTATGCAGAATGTCCACAGTTTCACCTCATATGTGTGGTTTGTGTCCCGTGACATTGTGATCATCTGACAATTGACTGGCAAACATTGTGGGTTGATGTCATTAATGGAAGACACACATTTCAGTGTCAGACTTCATACCCCTCTAAATATGCATGCTAATGCAATAGATGTTATTGCATCAACTTATTATCTATGGAGGAGCAAACTGTAAAACATGTCCCAATCTCTGGACCTTTGTCCCCCCATTGATATGGCTGTGTCCAGATTCCTTACGCTAGGGGGTTGGGAGATATGGTAGGTCTGTAGTAGCTACCTTTATATACAGGTGTATTTGCTACAGGCTGCAGTTGCTGCTGCAGCATAGAGCAAATGGAGGAAGTGTGAACACTTTGGAGGACAACAAGCTGTACATGTAATTGTGGCAGCTTTGTCATCCCTGTCATTATGGCAGAGCCAGGGTAAGGGTACCCTTTACAATCCAATTAAGGCATGTGATTAAGGTACATCTGTTATGCAACAGTGCCAATAACAGAGTAGTAGGCAACATATAGTCATGCTATACAGATATGTGCAGTGTGTCCCTACCTGCAGGCCTTTGACTTGCAAAACTGGATAGTAGTTCATTAATTAGCAGAAATCTGTGCAGATAATATTCCATGACTCAGTCATTAATCGCTGTCCTCACAATAATGTAATTGAATTGCAACACAACACTGGATTTGAACCCAGGACTGTGTGTGGCAAAATATACTGCATGCAAGCCATTTAACAGACCGAGCTATGGAGTCACTGCTACAGCAGGGATATTAGCAAGGTATATGTGTAGACATACAAGCTGTGACACACACACTGTTTGCATCCATCAGTATGTGCATGGCTTTCTATGGCTGTATTTCTGCACCAGGGTCCAGGTTGAACATGTTCTTTGGCACTGATGCCTTACCAGGTGTATTTCTCTATGTTGCTGATACAAGGGTACATTTACCTGCTATCACATGCCTCACTTACATCCATTTTTATCTCTTTGGCTGTCTAGTGGTGTATTAGTGCACCAGAGTCAAAGGTACATTCACATTTTTCCCTATTAATGTTTAATTCCAGTTTGTGCAGTGTGGAGCAGTGTGCATCTCTGCTATGGTACCCCTAATGACTGTAAGTGGCAATCACCATGTTTTGATGACAACATCTGTTTTAAGTTAGATCTGTGTAGTGAGTTAATGCAATGTGCTGCAGGTGTAATTGGCTTGGGTTCGAAACATGGCAGAGGTGTTTATTTTGTACATGCAACTTACAATGTTAAAAACACATATACTCATTATACCTCTATTTAGCTGAGCTAAGCAAAGTTGCATGACTCTGTGTGCCCAGCAGCTCCACACTAAAAAATATAAAGAAAAGTAAAAAGGGGAGACAGGAAATTGGTGAAATGGGGACAAGCAGAAGGAAAACATGTGAAAGGCAGGTAGGGATGTGCAGGATAGGTGTAAGGAAGAACTATAGATATCAATTTCTTGTACAGTAGCAGCTGTGCACTTTGTGTAAGCCACGGTGGTGCAGAGGTTAGCATTGTCACCTCACAGCAAGAGGTTCTCCCATTCGATTCTTGGCTGAAGCACCTTCTGTGTGGAGTCTGCATGTCCTCCCCATGGTCAAGTGATGGTAAAAACATGTAAGTTGGTGCGAGTGTGAATGGGCTTGCCTTCTTTGAAGGTTGGACGTCAGGCTGGCAACTCGGCACTGTAAAAATCCACTGCCAATCATGAGCAGACCAGAGTTCCGCAGTGACAACCCCTAACCAAAAAAGCCGAAAGACTTTTAGCAGCTATAAACTTTGACAGATTTTGTAGATGAATTTGAACTCTCAAACCCCAGAGAGAGGGGCGAGGACAACATAACCGCATTGGTAAGTCAGTTGAACCAAATTACTTGTGTCCAGTGGACACGTGTGAAATGAAGAGCTATGTACTGAGTGATATTTTTTGTGGGACAGGTGTGCATTTTTTTTCTTATTTATTAAGATGAGAGTTGAATGTTGGGGAAGGAACTTAGGTACATGTAGGGAGGTAAGTTGGGAAGGAGAGGATGCACTGGCAGACAGACAAGACAGACAAGACAGACAAGACAGCAAACAGGAACAGTGTGTGACACATGAGGCAGGTAAACACCTTGGATTGAGAGGGTGTTGTGGAATCCAAGTTGCACGTGCCTCCAGATGGCAGCAGCGTGACTCACATCCCCACCCATTGGACTATCGATACTGCTCATTCGGTGCCGCAAAGGTGTCTGTGCTGGAGGCTGAGCGCCAGGGTAAGGCTGCCACACCAGGTTGCCCAGCATGCCCTCAATCTGGCACAGGCAGCTTTCATAGCTGTGATGAACAATCCTGCGCAATATGACCGGCAGTTCAGCCTGGGCGACAACGGCCTCTCCACCACCGCTCCCAGGTGGCGACCAGGCCCCATTCCCCGAGGTGGCCCCACCTGAAGCCACAAATGATGCAGGGGCAGTGGAGGGGGCACCACCAGTCTGGGTCCCAGATGTGCCAGGACCCCCTGCCATGGTGGTTGAGGCAAGGTAAGCAGATCAGCCAGAACTGGCCTACCCTGATGTGCTGTGGTAATGGAGCTATAGCGATAAGTATAGGTTAGTTGCGAACAAATCATTGTTATTAATAACAGCATGGCAGAGCATTGGCAATAACCCAATTACATATCAATGCATATTATGTGAAATACAACAATAAATAACAGAACAGTCAGCATGTTAACAGCATGCTTGTAACAGTTACAGCATAACACCAGCTAAATAGGTAATTTAACAAGATATGCTAACATGCAACCATTATAATACATGATATATGTTAATAGTAAACCACAACCAATGAATAACAATAAGAAATAAAGGAAGATAAGGTGTGGGGAGAGATTGCTGGCTGATTACTGACTGACTGATATTTGCCTAGAGCTCACCTGGAACCAAAATATAACCTGGAAGTACTACTGCAGTGTTATACTAGACTGCAGTGACAGTTCAACACATATGCATGAAATACAAGAATAGTGCAGATAGTAGGTAAGCTATATTTCAGTATCATATCTGTGAAGTCAACAAACAATATCAGCTCATGGAGTGGGCTACCTCACCCATATACCTTTATTACCTGATGTATGTGGATGACAGAGCATTATGTGACCAATATTGTTCTAGAAACAGCCTTGAACAGTACTTATATGAGGTAATCAGTACATTTTGCAGCCATTAGATTTGCATTCTATAGCTATTACAATGTTACACTTCACTGCAGATGCTTACCTCACTGCCTCGATGAATACAGTTCTTCTGCAATGGTCATGACAACACAATCCTGATGTACACCATTTTCCTTCATGTTATTGGTATTGTTTCATGTTTTTATTGGACTACAGTTGGCATTGCTCATTCATTGCAATACAGCTCTAATTCCACATTTATTGCACTACAAACTTTACTGCATATACTTTAATGCAGTTATTGGTATTGTTTAATGTTTTTATTGCAGTACAGTTGGCATTATTCATTTATTGCACTACAACTCTAAGCTCACTGTTTATTGCAGTAAACACTTTACTGTATATACTTTATTGCAGTTGATGCTTTACTCTTTCTTGCTTATTTCACTACTGTTAGCATAATACATCTGTACTCACCACACTCACAGCGCAACCTCGACTAACACCGGGCATGCGACTCAACATTGCAAGCCCTCCCAGCTGCAGCTGTTGAGAGAGAAGCACACTATTATGCCTACCAATTTTGCAGACATTCAGAGTGCATATTGGTAAAACAGAGGAAAAAGTACTTACATACTTGTGAGGCATTCCCTGCTCTTGCCTCTTGGACCCAGGTGTCCAAGAGTCCCCTCTTCCATATTTTCAGGTCGTCGTTGTGGTGATGTCACTGCTAACCTGTGCGGTGGATACCAGTGACACTGGTGAGTTCTCTGACCAGCCAGCCCCAGGCCTCCACCTTAATACTTTGAGCCCTGGAAACCACCCTGCAGCAGCCTGTCAGTGCGGTTTTGCACAAGGAGCCCAACTATGACTCTGGACTCCAGAATGCCCCAATGCTGTACAGGAAAGTGCACACCTTCACCGCCACCACCCATTGTATACTGTCAGTGATAGAACTCCAATGGCTTCTGCTGTATTCCCACCTACTGGGCTTAATATAGACTGTGTTCCCACCCTTACATGACATTTGGCAACATTCAGAAAAGCGCCGCATCACTTAGCAAAGTGCAAGCTAGAGCAGCTGAGCTGAGAGTTGCAAAAACTGTCAGAACCATAGTCTTAGCAGAGCTTAGCAGCGCACCAGCCAAGCAGAGCTGAGTAGCAAAAAACATTAGCAGCCATTACCATGCTTATACAGTGCTCAGCAAGTCTAAGCACAGTTCAGCAGAGCTAAGCAGGGTGCAGCAGGGCCATCTTTTAATAAATAATTGCATAATATGTATATCAAACCTGACTACATATTTTCCCTTCCATGTATTCAAACCCTGGGCCTTTTTCATAAGAATCCATAACTCTACCCATTTAACTGTGAGGATATTAAGAAATTAGGTATACCTTTACATATAACACTGAGCTACTTATAATAAGCAGTGCTGAGCACCGAGCCATGCCACGCAAACATGCTTAGACACACTTAAACATATCTTTAAATAAAAAGTTAAATACATCTGGTTTCTATTTTTAGATGTCTGGCAGGTGTATGCTACCTTATATGTGAGCTCAGCTTGGCATTGCTGCACTCCACACTGCAGCACGCAAACATGCTTTTTTTTTAAATAAATAAAAATAAAACAAAAAAATGAAAATAAAACAAAGGACATTGCAAGGAGTTTCATACTCATCCACAGCCATGGTTACCACTGCACTTCTTCCTATACCGATTCAATAACCATAGTCCTCAGCTCCCCCTCAGCAACATGCCATCATTAATATGCATGGCACACTGCCGATGGGAAACTATGACTAAGAACATGGATACATTCCATGTAGGCTCTACACAGTGCCTACATGGATTTCATTAAATCCTGGGGCATATCTTTCATGTTATTTCTACCCTTACTTAAGTGTTTGATACTGAAAATCCTACATTGCTATATAGTCCTAAAAGGCTACTTCTACTAAAACATCACAGCTAATTACATATACAAATCAATAAAGCTCTCTAGACACATAACCTTTCATGAGGGTCCTCCTGGATATGATTCTATAAACACTGGCAGCCTTGGTTTCCCTTTCCTTCTTACACACACACACACACACACACACACACACACACACACCCACACATATAGTCCATCACAATGATTCCGTGAAGAGTGAACAATGCATGGTAATAATGGTCTTTTAGAAGTGCCTCCACTGCTCTCTCTGCTGTTTTGTAAGGTGCAGTAATTAATGTTAGTGTGGAGCTACAGAAAGGAGCTTATAAAGGTTTTATACTGAAATGTACAAACATGAATTACTAGTAAGGAAAACATTAAGAAGCACATAGGTATGGTTAACTGTATAAGACAACAGGATACTCTTCTGTACAGCTCAGATTAGTTACTATTTGCATTATAAAAAGTCAGAAGTGATGGAATGCTGCATTCAAGCACAGATGGCAGGATCACACACTCTGCACAAGTCATCTTTAAATAACCTTCAGCATATACACTTACCCAGCAGAAGAAAGGGTTTATCTTCTTATCTCATTAAAATAGAAGCCTTTTATTACGTTACTTGTTTATATTATTCAGGAAGCAGTTACTAAGCAGCCAGTAAGAGCTCCTATAAATGAGTTCATACACTGCAGCCCCTGATGTCACAGTTAATCCACAGAGAAGTTTTGTGGGAACTGTTGAGATGGTAAAAAGCAATGCAAGAACCCTTATACAAATGTCACGGACATTTCAAGTATCTTAAGAAAGGAGACCTTTGGGTACATCTATATGAAACCTACTGTATTTCAGTCCAAAAAAATGTTCAGTCTTTCATCCTGATATGATCACAGTTTACAGATGATGGGAGATTTAATTTCACACAAATGACTACTAAATAGTATTTATTAACATCTGACAGATGTCAAATGAAAGCACAATGGTTTCCAGCTGCAATGGTCTCTGCCAGATCATAATAAAACTCTAGAGAGAGTAACTAACAGTTAGTTACAAGGTGAACATTGTATAAAGCAGGAGTCCAGCAAAATGAACAGAATGATGTCAGTCCTGCTGCATGCATATTCATTATATGGTGTTGGAAATAAGGTGCCCGACCTCTTTGTTTGCTGTGTAAGTTGATTTTATAATTTCCACTAAACATATCATTTTGCCACAATTAAAATAACAGGATTGTTTGGATATCCTTTAAAAAATATTCATTAGTGATACAAAGTGCTGGACCTATGTAACCTCATCTGAACAAATATCAAGTGCAATTATGTGCAATTTTGGTTAATTCATAAGATAAGATTCTTGCCTGGTAATCAAAATGACAAGTATTAAACTGTCTCTGCACACACTTTTGCAGATATTGTCAGGCAACTTATGAAAACTTCTGCGATCAGCAGCATAGGTCTATACAGCTAATAAAAGGGTTGCACCCCGGGATATTCAAGCCATATCAAGGGATACATTGTCATAGAGAGAGAGTAGTTAGTGTCCAATGTAAACCTCTCACCTCAGTCATGAGACTGGTATAGTCTAAAGGCACTACAGAAACAACAGTAATTCAAGAATGAGATGTAAAGGGCTCATGTATATATTACTCTAAGAGGAAGATGAACGGCAGGCTTGCAAGTAGTAGACCCTATGGATAATTCCTTGATGTCTTGCAGTAAACCCCTCTACTATATTACAATATCTCTTAAGATAAATAAACAGTTATGCTATAGGAGAACAACAACAGATGCAAATATATGATACAGGACTATGCATACTTTCCAGTACAATTCAGTACTGTTTTATATGCAGGATAGTAGGCCGGTGGCTAGTACTAAGATGATGTAGCTTTTAAACACAGGTTTTCTTGCATTTCTAATGTGGACGGCAGGTTACCAGTAATCACTTTTTTTCTGTGTACACCCCAGGTTAAGAAAGCAGAAAAAAGCAAATGTGGTTCTGAAGATGCAGGCATAGATTAAGCATACAACTTCCTGTTTTGCTCTTTATGATTCATTCAAGTGTAATGGGGAATAGCTACAAGATGGAGCAGATTGTTATTATTGCAAAACAAGAACAAGGGCTTCTCAACATCCATCAAGATGTACATTAACTTAACCAGGTCTGCTGCTGCAGCTCTTTAATCCAGTATGCAATATTAACAACAATATCAAAAAACTGCCAATGAAAATATATTTTGATCCTGGATAACATGTTGAGACAGGACACAATCTGAAGTTTTCTAATTAACAAATATGGCATAGGACCCAGAATCTCTATATTAGACTGTCTTTTCAGACACAGAATAGGAAAACTGTAAGACATGAGGTTTGCTCTAACAACTAGATATAAAATGTGGGTAATAGTAACTCAAACACTTGCACAATATTTCATACTCAGTCCAGAGATTGAGGACAAGTTTTCTTGCTGCATTTATTTATAATGTCTTCATGGCTGTGTCATACCCTGCTGGGCTTACCATCCTCATTTTGTTCATAGAATATACAATCATTATTTTGCCAGCATAGTAACAGATAGATAACAGCTAGGAGAATAAGAGGCAGGCAAATGATCACGACAGTGGAGCACAGCATAGGGTAATCTAAGAAGACAGATGCCCTAGAGATCAAGAAAAAAGAAAATGAAAGAGACAGTATGACTGTCAGTCAGAAAGAAAACAAGTGAAACAACATAGTCAAAAATGTCTCTCTCTCTTTTTTTTTTAATTTTTGTTGTGCTCTCATTGAAATAGGAAATTTGTGGATAAATGAACATCTAAGTCACAGCACATATTAGAGAAAATCAGGCTTAATGAAATAGTAGCAAATGGCAAAATACTGTAGTATACGGCATAAAATAAGACAGCGTGTTTCCAATTTTTCATTTAATAAGACTGCTTTACATTTTCTTAAAGTGTTTATAGCGGGATAGCTAGGGGTGCAATAACTTAACAGACCATGTAAACTGAGAAAATCAAGAATATTCATACCCAGCAGGTAATGGCTGAATCATTTACCACCTGATGGTTTTTCACTGTAATATGAAACAAGAATTGCAGCAGTCCCTTCCCAAATTTTAGAAGACTTTGATTCCTGTAAAAAGAGTAACTATACATGGCACTAAGAAGTAGAGTATAAATATCAAATGGCTAAATGTAAATGGGTATGAACACAGAATCATTCCCTGCCTATAGTAATAAAGCCACTAGTGAAGAAAAATGATTACATTACACTGTTTGGTTTTGTCCTTACCTTGTGTAATGACACAGGTATCTGACTCATTAGGTAATGGCACTACATGTCAAATGAATGCTAACTTGATGACATAAATATTGAAAAGCTTATTTTTTGGACAAATGACAGCTGATATAACATTGTGGATGTTTTCTAAAAACATGACTTGAGAACATTACTCTGAATAAAGTATTGAACTGCAGAGCTGCAGCCAGGTTATTTGGTATCCATGGCAGTTCCACGGCCTGGTGCCCTTCTCAAACTAAAGCTAAGGACAAATAAAATATCTTCCATAGGAGATTGGCATAATGGTTAAGGTGTTTACCTTACAGACACAAGGTGCAGGGTTTGATTCTTACATTGGGTAGTTGGCTAGGCTTAAAATGGCCCACAAGGGTAGATAACCTAGCACTAATCTATGAACCTAAAGTGGAACACCAATATTTTCGAAGTTGGAGAGCAGTAAAAAGCAGTATGATATAATTTCTGAAACAGTGAACACTCAAATGCTGTACTGGCATTCATCAGAGAAGATATGATATTAGATGTGGTTTCTTATATGAATTACAGTACTGTACTAATACCACATTGGCAGCTGTCAATCATACCATCTAATAGCTTGCACTCAGTACAACTGCCCAATTTGCCCTGCTATAGTTACAGCTCTGGTCTGTATGTATTTGTTATAGGGAATGTAGCTGAATATGTATACTCACGTATTCCTCATGTGCAAGATTATCATCAGAGCCAGATTATAGTCAAATATGGCCCTCGGCAGGTTAATGGATCAGGGCCCCCCAGCAGTGCCCCTGGCAGCACCCCCTTACAGCCATTCCAGTGTCCCATTAAATGGCTATTTCTCATCAGCTACCATAAATACTGTTCATTTTATTTCATATTTTATAGCAAAAACACTGGTAGCCATTTACTAACAAAACAAAAGAATCTCGTATTGAAAAAAGACTTAGCATGAAGAGTAAACTTCTCTGCCCTTGAAACTCACATTCATTGAAACGGCATTAAAACCCACATTCAAATAAAATGCATCAGGCCAGTGGAGGATTAAGTTTACCTTTGGGCTGTTTTCAAACCATAGGTTCCTTGCACGTATTTGTAGGACCATGCATACATGCACATGTTTCTTGATTCATCTTCCTGATTGTATTAAATTATATTCCTTATATAATACAGTACTACTTGTCAGACTGTTTTAAATTTGCAGTTTTGAAAATTTTTCCAGGAAGCAATGAAACAAAAACGTATGAATGAATAATGAAAAAACTACCCATTTCAGAAGATTTCAACCATAAAAGGCAGGCACAGATGCAGAGTACATCCTTAAAGACGATGCATGCACAACAATGCAGATCCTGCATGATTTTAAACGTGGACAACTGCCATGCGATGACCCAAACTGGAGAACTGCTATGAGAGAGAAGAGTAAGCCATTCAGTAGGTGAGTGGGATGAAAGGTCGTGTGCATGGGGTCATGAGAGAGATGAGCAAGGTGAGTAAATGAGATAAAGGTGGTGCACTTGTGAGGTTGTGAGACAGACTAGCAAGGTGAGTGAGTGAAATGAAGGTGGTATGTGCATAAAATGCTCCACTTAGGATGGTCGGTTGATGGATTAACTTGTTCAGGTTCAAACCTTGTACCTTTACTACAGGAGAAAGAGCCTGAATCCTCTAGCCCAAATACCAGACTGGCATCATGGTGCACTTTCACGGAATTGTGAGTTTCACTGTATTTTCAAAGCATTTTCAAGGAATTATGAGTTTCACTGTATTTTCAAGGAATTGTAAGTTTCAAGGGAATATAAGCTTACTGCTTCTTATGCTAAGTCTGCTTTCAAAGTGTAACTGTTTTGTTTTATTTAGCAAATGGCCATCATCAGTGTTTGCGCTATACAATTTGAAAGCAGTATTAGTAGCACAAGACAGAGGTGAACTTTTTAATCTAGTGTTCCTAGGTAAGCTCTACACACATACTGCCAATGAGATGAAATGGCATGCTGTGTTTCAGCAAGCCATGGCAATGAAGGTGAACGTTTGTTAGACTTCCATCACTGTTGCTGACACATAGGCATACCTTTGTGTCTAGTTAATGTACCAGTGTACATGCAACTGTGCTGCCTCTATGCACGTTTAACCTTTGTGGAATACATGATAATAGACCACTAATATAATTTAGCAGTACTTTTATAGCAAAACTAACTGCTAGAACAAGCCACGTGGTTCACCGAGTCATGCCACTCTACATCGTATGTGGCCTTCACTCTGTACTGTGCTGAATATCTACAAGACTCAGTACAACCATCATCATCATCAAGTACTAATAGATACCACAGTCGTTGGATTCTGTGGGAGGCTTGGGTTTAGACAAGATATGCTCAGTATACCGGAGATGTATGATAAAATGATGTGGGTGCTAGCTGATGCCCGCAGATGGTATGTCAATGACTTTCAGGTTTACAGAGGCTAGTTACAGGACACAACAGAGGCTGACCTGATACAGGCTTTAGTTCTTGTAGTGTAGCATACACAAAATCTACAAGTGATAACCAGTGTCTGTTTTGGTTCTTTCAAATGCCTTTGTTTCTTGCTGTGAGTGTAAAATCTACTGTTAGTACAGGCTGACTTCTTCCTGAAATGTAACTGTACTTCCACAGGATGGTAGGAAACCATTTACTTGCTGGTTATAAAAAAAAATGAAATAATTTCACATAATGCTGTAAGCTGCACTCAACCCATTTTCTATTTCCTTGTTAAATGGAGGAAAGCAGAACACAAACATTGCGTGTTCAGAACTAAGCATACTGAGCCTTCCTATACTTGTCAGACATGGAAAGTCATCCCCTGTGTTTGAGCATTTTAGTTGGTATTGTGAGCAGAGACATCTGGTCTCACAAGCAGTCAAGAGCTGTATGTCAAACTGCTGTCCGATGGCCATTTGAATACTAAGTAACATCATGCCATGTTCCAAATTAAAAAAAAAAACATACATATCCGCAGTGGAGGTCATAGCTGTATTATTGACAACCCAGTACACAGGAAGGGTAAGACTAATAAGACATTTGCCACAGCCAAAACTTCCAAGAGGAACAAATATTTAAAAAGTCTGACATCATATAACCAGTAAATTAATCACTGTCACTTAATACCTGCCCCTAGAATAACATCCCAAAGCAGCCACATACACAACATAGACAGCAAAAAAACAAAAAAACAAGCTCCGAGGTATACTGCAGTCCTGTTTGTAGTAATGTGATTAAGTCAAAGTAGATGTCACTCACTGAGGGTCAAATTACTCAAGAATAGTATATAATGACCAACAATGTAATGTTAGACACTTGAGCCTCATCATAGAGTATTCAAGGACTGCAAGTAAGATATCTAAATTTAAAATCCTAAGATGCCTACATTTGTCTCGATCTATTTGGGAGACCAAGACAGGGACATCCCAGCTAGAAGTAAATAAGGTAATGGCTAGACAAATAGGTTCTATCACAATATCTTCATTTTCAAAAATAAGCTTGAAAATTGAGTCTAATGAATGTCAAAAAGTAAAGGGTGCAGGAGAAACTACATGAGGAAAATCAAAGCCTTTCGATAGACCCAGTAGCTTTATAGTAAGTTCACAGCACTCTTTGATCTAGGCATTAAAATCCCCAGGGTAAGTCATCAAAAGGATTCATAAGCTAGACTAATAAAGAGATTAGAGAGTTCTTGCAGAAATGCTCCAAGGTAACCTTGTGGATAGTACACGACGGGGAATCTGCAATTCACCCCTGCCCATTGAATGCATTCAAAGGTATTAGAACCTCCAACCTCGACATTCATCAGCACCAATCCCATTGAATAGCTGCACCCATGCCAATGATACCCTGCCTACAACTGTGAAATACACGTTCTCATGAATAAATGCAAGGCCAAACTCAATCCTAATCATTTCTCTAACCATGTTTCCATAATAAATATCAGACTGAGTGAACAGACCAAGCTGGGCATACTACATAGCATATTCTTGATAGACAAGACATTATGCAGCATAACTCTTGACAGTATACAAGGAGATCATGTCCTTTTCATTGGTTAGCGATGACAATCCAGATGCCTGAGGTGTTAACACAAGACAAAAAATGGAGGCCCAAATCTTCATGGCATTTCCCACTGGGTCTATGCTGGGTATCCCTAATCCCAACACAATCAGTACATGTGGCAAAAAAGCTCATCCTAGGTTTTTCCCTATGATTCTTTACCAACTCCAGTCTCTTCCATTTAAGGGAAGCAAGGGAATCAATCAACAAAGATGCAAAAAGTTAAAGAGCCAAAAGGTGATCCCTGGGATAGAGTGAGTCCAACACTCATGACCTGGCATTAGCTAAGACGTAAACTAGATAGATGCAAGCAAATCAGACTCACAAAATCTAAATAAAAAACAATTGAGCTACAAAATAGATTCAAATAAACCCCTACTACATTGTCACTACAACAAACATGCTATGCAAAAATGAAAGTAAACTCATTGCAACAATAATATGAGCTTTTGTGACACTACGTCAAGTATCAGCATACAGGAATTAAACATATAAGTAATGATAATACAGTATGGAAAAGCAGCAGTATTCTTAGATAAATGTTCAGACTTAGAAATGAGTTTCAAGTTCAAAAGAAAATACTTTGGTGACCAAAATAACACATGCAAAGCGTAACCCCAAACAACAGTTTCCCTGGTTCCACAGCTAATACAATAAATTAAGAGATATTTAAACAAAACAATAAAAAGGCATAATCAAAAGCAATGAACAGCATGATTTAAGAAATGAAGTTCTGTACTTATAAAAGTTCTCATGCTGTTAATGCAATAGTCTCAGGTTAATCCTAAGCACAGCTACGTCTCAAACAGAAATTAGTGCAAGTTGGCAAAAGGTGGAAGCCTACTAGACACTAAGTCTGTCATCAGTTTCAGATATTGCTTAAGTTCAACTTGACGCAAAGACATCCTTCTGGTAATGAAACAACAAGAGGATCCAAACAGAGACATCCAAATTCAGAAACTCGGAGGTTATCAGGCAGTGCCAATATCAGAAGCAGAACGCAGTCATTATACAGAACATCCAAAAAACGTACTCCCCAGACTTGAGCTTGCTCACAGTGCAGCTTCAGGCAGATTGCATTTTGCGTGTGTGTTATTGCAGTACAGAGACAGGAGGCAACATAGCTGTGCACTTGTTTCAGAGTTTAATGCAGAAAGTGAAAATCAAGCACTGTAGCACTGTGAGCACATGCTGGTGTAATATTTCTATTAAACAGTAGGGCATGCATTCAGCATCAACATGTAGCAATAAAAACAACTAGAAATAGCACATAACAGCTAACCATCAGATTTGTTCAATAAAATAATACCAATAACAGTGAAAGATGACACAAACACTTGGGAGCCAAACATCACTGACATGTTGCATTTTAATATACAAATACAAAAATGAAGATATCATGTGGTTTGGTACAAAGCTATGTGGAATATGTTCATTTTTAATATCATCTTTAATAAATGGAAAGAAAATCCTATGAGTATGAAAGACTGGGGTACAAATAAGGATGAGTAAAAGAAAACGGCACCAAATATTTGACCTTAAGCCACAGATAATGGAAAATGTTTATATTTCTTTCTAACACTAGTTATAAAAATTATCATAATTTTAGCATTTTGTCCATAACACATATGTGGACTTACCTGTGCTTGTATTACTGTTATAGCTAGCATGTCAGAAAAAAAGCAATGAATGTACTGAAGCTTGCACCATGTTACATGAGCCTTACTAAAGATGTAATAACTCACTCATAGTTAAGCATAGCATATTATCAGAGAAGTATGCTTACTGAGCTATACCTTTTACATGGACAGGATTATAAGATATCAATCTTAAGCTTACCTAACTGCAGAAAAAATGTCATTGACACATGACCAGTGTGTAATGCAGATGTGCTTATATTGTAGATTCTTCATATGTCAGATGATGAAAAATATGATATTTGCCCTATTTCTGTCAATATCTCAGTCTGAAAAGCTGACATCCAAACAGTCAGCATTGTTGGTAATAGTATGTGTCTAGCTGGTATGATTCCAGATTTACTATATTTTTCAGAAATACAGTATACAGAAAAATACAGAAAACAAGCACATAAAATGTAAAGTCAATATCAGTTATTAAATCAGAATATGAGTTGGGATGAAAACACTCATACCATTCTGAAGATGTGCAGTTTAAGATGTACCACTTTTCCAGAGAAAGAAATTAGTAGCTAATATTCCAGAGCTCCTGTGGAATGAATGATTTAATGATGAGACAGTTCACATTTCACATTTATCCTAAAATGCTGTTTTTGCAAAATGCAAATGTTTAAATAAAAATGCAGTACACAATTAATAATTTCTGATATACTTGCTGCCTAACTGGTACCATGTTAAGTCAATATTAGATTAGTCTGCATATTACTAGGGTGCATTATGGAAATTGGCCATTTATCTTTCTTATGTTTTACATCATCTAAGCTTCTCTTTGTAGAATAGTTAACAGGAAAGCAATGTGGTTAGTTGGAGTCTGCTCTTTCATGTGAGGACTCTGTGGGAGGGTCCGGATTGCATAAATGGTGTTACTGAAACTTTACATGGATTTGATGACTGCTCATCCCATTTTTTTCTTGCATATCATTATTTACTGCCCCATCACTAATCATCTCTGCAATTCCTCATTGGTTATCTGTTACTGCTGCTTTGTTTGGTGTTCAGTGAAGTGTTCTACAATATGATCACTTACACCTAGAGTAGGATGCCTGAGGAGTGGAGAAACAAAGTGTTTTGGTACCTATCTTTAAGAATAAGGGTGATGTGCAGAGCTGTAGTAACTACAGAGGGATAAAACTGATCAGTCACAGCTTGAAGTTATGGGAAAGAGCAGTGGAAGCTAGGTTAAGAAGGGAGGTGATGATTAGTGATCAGCAGTACGGTTTCATGCCGAGAAAGAGCACTACAGAGTGTTGATGGACAAGTACAGAGAAGGTCAGAAGGAGTTATGTTGTGTCTTTGTGGACTTAGAGAAAGCATATGACAGGGTGCCTAGAGAGGAGTTTTGGTATTGTATGAGGAAGTCGGGAGTGGCAGAGAAGTATGTAAGAGTGGATATGTATGAGGGTAGTGTGCCAGTGGTGAGGTCTGCAGTGGGAGTGACAGATGCATTTAAGTTGGAGGTGGGATTACATCAGGAGTCAGCTCTGAGCCCTTTCTTATTTGCAGTGGTGATGGACAGGTTGACAGATGAGATCAGACAGGAGGCCCTGTGGACTATGATGTTTGCAGATGATATTGTGATTTGTAGTGAGAGTAGGGACCAGGTTGAGGAGACCATGGAGAGGTGGAGATATGCTCTAGGGAAGAGAAGAATGAAGGTCAGCAGGACTAAGACAGAATATATATGTGTGAATGAGAGGGATGATAGAGGAATGGTGAGGATGCAGGGAGTAGAGTTGGCAAATGTGGATGAGTTTAAGTAATTGGGATCAACAGTTCAGAGTAATGGTGAGTGTGGAAGAGAGGTGAAGAAGAGAGTACAGGCAGGGTGGAATGGATGGGGAACAGTATCAGGAGTGATTTGTGACAGACGGGTACGAGTAAGAGTGAAAGGGAAGGTCTACAAGAGGATAGTGAGACTAGCTATGTTATATGGATTGGAGAAGGTGGCATTGACCAAAAGGCAAGAGTCAGCGTTGGATGTGGCAGAGTTAAAGATGTTAAGATTTGCACTGGGTGTGACGAGGATAGACAGGATTAGGAACCAGTATATCGGAGGGTCAGCTCAGGTTGGACAGTTTGGAGACTAAGCCAGAGAGGCGAAATTGCATTTGTTTGGACATGTGCTTAGGAAGGATGCTGTGTATATTGGAAAAGGATGCTAAGGATGGAGCTGCCAGGTAAGAGAAAAGAGGAAGGCCTAAGGTAAGGTTTATGGATGTGGTGAGAGAGGACATGCAGGTGTTTGGTGTGACAAAGCAAGATGCAGAGAACAGGAAGAAATGGAAACAGATGATCCATTGTGGCGACCCCTAATGGGAACAGCCAAAAGAAAAGTAGACACCTTGAGTGCCACTAGCCACCACAGGTAAGTCAGTGTTTTTAATTTTACTTGTGTGAGCTTCTGCTCCTACAAAAATGATGATTTCTGACTATAGGTTGCCCTAGATTTTCATGATTTTAATGACTGTAGAAATCATGATGCAAGAATGCTGTACAGAACACCTCTGATGGTGTATGCCTGTTTTAATATATTTTACAGAGGTGAAGTCAGTGGTATTGCTCAGATACTTCTGCATGCATCTAGTATACAAACACTTCACTGCATTATTAGCCCTTGATCAAGTAAGTGGAGAAGGCATGTAGTGCTTGATGGGACAGAGACAAGCATGGCAGTGTCATCATCAATTACGCTGCTGGGAGCAGTAACATTATCCAGAAGTAGCAGAGCCTGTGAAAGAACCCCCTTTGTATTTAGGTAATTTTTACCCATGGCATGAAATAATTGTGCAATCATGAAAGATTTCCATTGACTTTTTAACCAGGGAGTTTTTATTTTCCACATTTAAAAAATAACATTGAAGCATTTTTGAAACTGGTATTTCATTATCACCAGTGGTGTCTACCTATTAGTCTAATTTTAGCTTTATACTTGCTGCATAAATTAGAAAATTAGAGAAGGAATATTTTTTTATCAAAAGATGTCAGTTTAATCTATATTACAGACATAGTCAAGAAAAGTAAACAATTTTAGAGTTTTGAATGATGATTTGAAACATTGCAATGTTTGTTTCTCTAGAGCTATTTTCTCCAAAAAATGTCACATTGAAGTCTATCACTCAATTTGACATGGTTGAACCATCCAAGTACACCTTAGAAATGGTCATATTTGACTTGACCAGTGTAGAATTGTTTAACTATGGCTCCTGCCTTCTTGGTCACGAGGCCCTACACATACCATATTATTTTTCATCAATTAATGATATGTAACATTAGTGCTTGCAGAGTAGCAGTCAGGATGTGCCCTTCCTTTTCCAACTATTCATATACTGTTCTTAGCTCAGAATTCTTATCAGCACCTGCCCTTCACCTACCATCTTAACAGGATCTCTTTTTTTCCTGCAGATGGCTCTCAGCTTGTCAGCAGACAGTCTTTACTCATATTTTGAATACCATCTCAAAATAAGTTCTTTGCTCATCTCCATTATTATAGTTTTTTTCTGTCTGCATCAACAGTTAAATTGCTCAGGTGCCATAATCTGACTGCCTGTTTTGTAACTCACACACAAAATGCGCTTTTAATAAAATTAAAAAAAAAATGCAGATTTTTTGTTTTATTCATTTACAGTTGATTTCCTATATTTTTTTATAAATTAACACAACATTTTTATGCATTTGATCACGTGATTAACAATATCATGGTAGAACTGAATTGCTAAATCAACCTGACTTAAGTCTACACACACACACACACACACACACACACACACACACACACACACACACACACACACACACACACACACACACACACACATATTAATATATAGCCAGTACAGAGAGTGAGAATACAGTCTTTCATAATGCCTATTTCATGTTTTATGTCATGAATTCAAATCCCACAGATCTTTAAAGATGTTAACAGTTGTTTATATAGTTTTAGCATTCTAAATAAAAGGTAAATACAACTCAAATTTCTTCATAATTAAATAAGTAAGCCAATGAATTATGTAAAACTTTTTTAGCATTATATCTTAAGACTAAAGTGTTTTGCCATTATTAATTCTCTTAGGAGTATAAAAACTGTTTTTTTTTTTCTTGGGTGTATATTGAGTTATTCATTTAATATACTCAAGATAAATTAGTCAATCAAGAAAATGCTTAAAGTTGGTATTTCATAGAGATGTACAACATCTTATATTCAATATTTAGAATGATTATTTGGTTATATGCCCTGGGTTTATAGTTTGCTTTAATATTACCTTTGCCAAAATATATGTCAAAAACTGGGAAAATATTATTTTGGAACAGTTATTTCTAGAACAGTTGCACGTTTTATTAATAAATTTATTATCTGCAAGGATAAGACTTTTTAGATTTCAGACGCTAAGTCAGCTTGACTTTGATTCATGTGATTTACTGACTGAGTTCATTTCTGGTTTTGCAGATGGGGTAAATATGGATGTTAGTCCTTCACAAGAAAGTGAAAGAAGGATTTGTTTTACATGTGTAAAATCTAGCTTTTATATTTATGTAAACTATACTGATAACATTCTTTATATGTGCAGTGGAAAAATGGCTCTCCAATCAACATCTAATCTTAAACCCCAACAAAACTAAGTTGCTCCTCTTCTCCCCCACATGCAGGATCCCCCTGCCAGCCTTCAACATAATTGCTAACAATGGCAATATCATCTCCCCAGAAGCCCAAACTAAACTACTGGGTGTCATAGTTGATAACAACCTGACGTTTGATGCTCATATCAATCAAACTATCAAAACCATTAATAAAAACTTGGCTCTCTTTATAGAATCAAACCTTTCCTTACCCCACTTGCTAGAACTGCAATTGCCTGGTCCCATCTGCTATCAACTCTTCTCTATGCCCCACCTCTATTCTCCAACTTAAACAAAACAGATCTTAATAAACTATCATCCTGCTATAACCACATTGCCAAATTTGCTACTGGCACAGGCTACCGGACACACCACTGTCATAACCTAAATTGCCTAGGATGGCTTGAACTGCCAAGCCTACTGCAGTTCAACCAGCTAATAGTGGCACATAAAGTCCTTTACCAACCAGAAAATACACCTGCACTAAAAAATGTTATCAGCCCCTACACCAGCACCCGGCCACTGCGATCATCAACTAGACTCCTAGTTCAAACATACAAATCCAACTACTCATCTGGTGACTCTCTGTTTGCCAACTCTGTTGGAAAAATATGGACCAGACTCCCAGCTGACTTGACCCTAGAACACTCACTAACTCAATTCAAAAACAAACTCAAGAAATACTTCAAAACTCATTGGTTATGTCCTTGCACTAACCCCGACTAGTGACCTCTCGATTTCTTAGGTGCCTTACCTTCAACTACTTCTAACTTTTTTCTACCACTCCATTTCAGGAAGGGTCAATTGTATAACTGCTGCTCAGTGTGTCTTAAACCTGAATGTAATGTTATGTATGTTTAACTTTGAAAATAATGTTATGTTTTGTAAAGTGTTTTATAATAAGTACTAAATGCTGGTATTGCTTATGACTGTAATCTGCTTGAAACTAGCATTTACTAAATGTTCAATGTGTATTGCTATCTTGGAGCTTTTCTCCCCGGGCCTCCGCTGAAAATGGACATGTATCCAGTCAAACTATCCCGGTCAACAAATGTAAAATAAATAAAATAAAATAAAATAAATAAATAAATGATTCCAAAGAGTTTTGAGCTGCACTGTATGCTTACCTGCAAAATAACAGAAATAGAAGAAAGCTATCGGGGGGAATTCAATAAAGCCTACACAGAGTGATTTTCCATATAGGCATAGTGCCATGGAGCTTATATGAAGTAAGTAGCCATGTGATCCAGTAAACAGAGCAGGGGGTGCACGATCATACAGACAAGGAAGTATCCATGGCATGCAAATCACCTCATAAGCAGGTCAATTGCATGCAAATGAGGGTGCTGGAGTGATCCAACAAGCAGATAGGCAGTCCTGCAGACCTCATGTTGTTGTCTGCGTGTACAAGACAGTAAAAATGAAACAGGGGCTGTAAAAGCCCATTTAGAAGTTCAGCAATTGCAAAGTAGGCAGGCATAGGTATGTGCAAACCTATGCCCTGTGTGTTGAAAAAATAATGCAAAATAATGTAATAAATTAATTTTTTAATACCCATATTACATTTGCACAGCATGCAAACATGCCGTTATGCATAAAATATATATTAAAATGTTTAAAAACTAACAATTAGAAATATGTGAGAATAATGTATTATAGGTCACTGCATGGAGTATGTACAATGGTAGATTTCAGTGGTTGGTGCATTTCAAAGGCCAACTGGGGACATGATCGGAGTCTCACAGGCATCTGCATCTAGCGTACTCCACCAGTTCCATGCAAACACATGCCAGTGACAAAATTTATTTACTCCACACCCCTGAGGAGAGGGCCAGTAGTATGCATCTCTTCTACCATGTAGCACACTGCCCTGAGGTACTGGGTGCCATACACTGCACTTACATACACATTAAAGCACTGCCCGGTGAGGAACGTAGAGTCTACATCAACTGCAAGGGGCATCACTCCATCAACTGCCAGTTCATGTGCAATGCCCAGGACATTATCATGAATGTGTGTGCTGGCATCCCTGGCTTTTATCATGACTCCCATATATGTCATGCATCACAGTTGTACCAGATGTATGCCCAGGGGAACATCCCATGCAGCCATCTACTGGGGGATGTTGGCTATGCACTGGAACCGTGGATGACACCCATCAGAAATGCACACATCTACTGAAGAATGCCATAAAGAGGCACACGCACAAACTAGGAACATCACAGAACATGTGTTTGGGCTGCTCAAGTCATGGCTCCAGTGCCTGGATAAATCTGGTGGAGCCCTGCAGTACTCTCCAGTCACAGCCAAGTGGCACAATATGATCCTGCAGAAATAGTTGCAGCAGGATCATCAAAGGGAAGAGACACACAGCCCCTCACCAGTGCCAAGGTCCCCACAGCCACACCCACAGGAGGAACCCCCTAAGGTTGTCCCTGTAGGCAGACATAGGTGTGCCCAGTATGCCCTGGCCTTCGCAAAGAGGGAATGCATAGTACTTGCACTGACAACCTAGGGTCCTAGGGACTGACACCTTACTCCAACTCACATACATAGTAAAAAGGATGACAGCCACACCACACAACCTGTACCTTACCATGTATTGGCTGTGTACTGTATGCATCAGACAGTGTCAGCCCTGAAGCACTGTTATCTCAACTGCTGCATGCACAAGGCAAGTCACTCTCCTTTACAACACATGTATGGGGTACTAGAGTATGGTAGCATATGTATGGACCTGGTACATGTATGCAATGGAATAGAGTGGGCTACTGGGCTACTTGCAGAGAACTAACAGCTATGTGGGACAACAGGTACTCTGTCCAATATTGACTGCCCCATAATATGCATTAGGCCACAAGGCAGCAAAACCCACCATTCAAGAGAAATGCCAAACAGCTCGGTCATAGGTCAGATGCACGACTGTCAATGCTAGGGTCTCCTACCCCCAACACAGACATATTCCCTTACAACTGCAGTAACAGTATGTTTGCAATGATATAGCAGCAGACCACACAATCCCAGTGCTGTCCCAAACAATCTGGCTGCATGTTCGATTTCCACAATATACAGGGGTCAAAGTGCATGTCTGTCTGCTGTTGATGGTGTGCGGAATTAAACCTCACTTCCTGGTGGCTGGTGTGGTTCAGTGGGCAACGTACATTAGCATTGTTGGTGATGTTCATGGTTTGAAGCTGGCTGTACCTACAAGTTTTGCATATGAGGTACTCCTATGGTAGGAGACCCACAGACTGTCAATATGTCACAATCTGTTGCTGCAAGAAAGCTGGACAAAGCCAGAGACAATGGAGTGACAGAGGGCCACACCTACGGACATTATACATGCTCTGAGTAACATAGAAGGGGGCTAGAATAACAGCAGGTTGTAACAAGTCAGAGTAGCA